>NC_087176.1:3950000-4057500 GCF_035594125.1 Scylla paramamosain
ATGAATAAAGAAAATAAAAATAAAAATACAAAGAAAAGATAGACAAGCATTATTATTATTATTATTATCATTATTATTATTATTATTATCATTATCATTACTATTATTCAATTCTCGAAAACCACACCGACGAATCATTCACTCACACATTTACTTATTCATCAAAAAATCCCATCAAATGAATAATAATTAAGAAAACACGAAGATAAATGAAATAAATGAATAACCGCATCTAGACCACGCCCAAAATTAATTGTACATTTATTAGACGTTATCCCGCACTCATTAACGATGTAAATCAGTGAGGAATTAAAATATAAAGAAATAGGAGAGTGATAGGGAGAGAGAGAGAGAGGGGAAGAGAGAGAAATGGAGAAAAAAAAACGAGATACAAGTAAAGAGAAAGATAAAGAGAGAAAATAGAGATAATACGATAAATTACAAATAAATACCAGAATATTTACCTGGTAGAATGGAGGGCGGGGTAAAAATACTCGAATTCCGCCTCTATTTGGGTTCAGAAAGACAATTTAAGGTCCTTCACGTTACGAGTGGTTAAAGAGAGCACACACAACCTCCCACCTTCACTGTCTGAACCTAACTGAGGGACTGGAGGAAGCAGGGGAGGCTGGGAGGGATAGGCGGGGCGAGGCGAGCAGAGGTGGTTATTACAGATGTTGTTTTGGGATTTTGTCTTTACAACGGGACGCCTTTTGCATTTTTTTTCTCTTTTTGTTGTTGTTTTTCTATGCTATTATTTAAATTTTCTTTTCCTATATTTTTTTAAAGTTTTAGATTATATCATTGATGTTTTTTAGACTGAGGTTCCTTTAGGATTTAGTCTTTCCAACGGGGTATCTTAATGTTTTTTTTTCTTTTTTTTTATTACATTTTTTCTTTCTCTTCCATTCCACGTGTTAATTTTCTTATCATTATTTACAAACATTTAAAATCATACTATTAGTGTTTTCACTGTTTTAGGATTTTGCCTTTCCAACGGGGTTTCGTGAACTTGTTCTTTCTCGATCATTGCTTTAATTTTTCTTTCCTTTGTGTTCTTGCACGAAACACTTTCGGATGAGACTCCGTTACTAAACAAATAATCAACTTCCTTTGCTTTCTCGTTTTGCTTTTCAGGCCGCATACCTGCTCCATTGCCTTTTTCTGATTTTAATATCCTCTTTCGTCTTCTTTTTCCATCCCTTGCGTCCTTTGCATACTTACTCCTATTGTCCATGATTTCTCAGCCCTCCTCAACTCAGATACTGCCCCATAAATTAATGAATCCCTAGCCAGTTTCTCCACCAGGGTCATTTCTTCCTCCTTTAATTTATATCCCGAATGTAAAGTACTGTCCTTTTCATTAATCTTGTTTCAAAGAGTGATGGCTCCCCTTTATCCTCTTTGTTCTCTTTTTCATTTCTTTCGTGTATGTGTGTGTGTGTGTGTGTGTGTGTGTGTGTGTGTGTGTGTTTACCTCTAAATTCCAGCTTTTCCATTCAGTGTAGCATGTTCTTTATTTTCTCGGTTTTCTCCTCCTTCTGGTTCGTATCTTCTTGCTCCTAGAATCATCCTCTGTGCTATATAATCCATTTCTTTCTGGTTGAACTTAAAGTGTATTACTACGATCCCATAAGCAAAATTATTATAGCCACTTATTTTCAGCAATTTTCCTATCGTCACCTCGATCGTTACAGTTTCTCAGTATGATGCTATATGTATTAAGTTTGCACTTTTTTTTTATTGTTTCATGTATGTATGAATATATGTATGAATGTATGTAATGTATCTTATGTACCTTTTATAGCATTCCACTTTCACAGTCTTCAAATTAATCTTTTCTTGATGATTTATATACAATACATTTTTTTTTTTTTCCAGCGTTTATCATACTTCATATTGTTTGTCATTTTTTTTCTTTCAGTTCTTATTCCTTCCTTTACGTTGAATAATATAAAGCAGTTTCTTTTTTTTTTCTTTTTTTCTTTTTTCTGATCAGCAGCTTTCCTATATTTATTTCAGTGAGGTCCTTCGTTTGATGTTTCTGAATGTTTTTTTTTTTATTTGACGAAAAAAAATTATTTATTAATCTCTTCATTTATTTATTCATTCTTATTTGTTTATTTATTTATTTATTTTCACTTTACTGAGTGTTCACAACCATTATTCTGTAACCCGCCCAGAATAATGTTAACAATTTGCATTTTTTAATTTAATTTAATTATTTTAATCCACTGACGTTCATATTCAACTTATTTTAATTTTCTATTTTCATTTTTGTTTTGTTTTGTTTTATCAATGTTGTAACATCCTTTAACTCATTCTATATATTCTGCTGTCAGTTTTGTGTTACATCATGGCCTGATTTAGTTTATATCTGCTTACATACCTAATTAATTTTTTTCTTAATTAAAAATCTACTGCTTCAATGTTTGTTTACTTGTTCATGTTGTTGTTGTTGTTGTTGTTGCTGTTGTCATGGCTGGTCTTTTTATTGTTGTTATTGTTCTTGTTTTTTTTCTTGTTCTTGTTCTTGTTCTCAGTTCTTTTAGTTCTTAATCGTTCTTCTTGTTCTTGTTCCTGTTCCCGTTCTTTTAATTCTTGTCCGTGTTGTTGTTGTTGTTGTTGTTGTTGTTGTTGTTTCTTTGTCTGTTTTTTTCTTTCTTTGTCTTTATTTTGCCCAAGTCTTACGAAATATGATATACAATGGAAGATGAAAAAAATGAAGAAGAAAAGAACTTGAACTTCAAAGAACGAATAGAGGAATAAAAAAACGTATAAATGAAATAAAACAGCATATAATGCATGACAAGAAGGAAATAATTAAGGTAGAAAAGGAGGAAGGAATGATAATTAAAGATAAAAAAAACAAGACCACTAATTAAAGAAAAGAGGAAAAAACATGGAAGAAAAGAGAAGAAATAAAAAGTTAAAAAGATAAAGAAGGTATTAAATAAGGAAATAAGGTAATTAATTCAAGAGAAGAGAAAAAAAAGAAAGAATAGAAAAATAAAACAGAGAAAAAGGGAAACGAAGCCATGAAAGAGAAAACAGGAAGAAATAAATATAAAGAGAAAACAGGAAGAAATAAATATAAATAACTTAGCCCAAAATAGGAGAAAAAGAAAGATGAAATAAGAAAAAGAGCAAGAGGAGCAAAGAAACGGAATAGATGTGAGAGAGAGAGAGAGAGAGAGAGGTGAGTCATGTTCCGGTTGTGAGGAGAAAACGAGGAAGGGGTGAAGGAGGAGGAGTGAGAGAAGAGGGAAGAGGAAGAAGTAAGTGAAGTGAAGGAAGGAGGAAGAGAAAGCAGGTGTGAAAGAGGGAAAAACAGTAATAAGAGATCAAAGAGGAGGTGGATAACGACTAGAATAGGAAAAGAAAAGTGGAATAAGGAGAAATAGAAGTAGGAGAGTAACAAGGAAAGTAAACAACGAGAAGAAATACAGATACAAATGTGGAAATCAAGGAAATAATGTAAGAAAATGAAGGAAAATGCTTAAAAAATCGAAATAATACGTGAAATGAAGTGAATTAGTGAAAAAAAAACCTATTTATTCACATAACTACCTAACGAGTTAACATCCTGGGTAAGGCAATTCGCTGGTTTGCCGTTTTGACTTGTTTAGGTGTTTAATAAGCCATTCAAGCCGTAATGAGTGGGAATTTTTTGTACTATTATAAAGGTGTAAAAGAAAAAAAAAATAAATAAATAACGTTCTCTGATGTACTTGGGTCACAGTGGAGTGTATCTTTACTGCCGCTAATTGTTCATTCCTGTAGGTTAGGGTTAGTCAGGTTAGGTTAGGTTTAGATACATGTTTAATTAGGTTAGGCTTAATTAGGTTAGGTTAGATTTAATTAGGCTTAGGTTCAGTTAGGTTAAGTTAATGTGTTTTGATGAATTTATGCTTGTTTACGTGTGTGTGTGTGTTGGAGGGGGGCAGGGATACAAGAAAACTCGATTTGTGACAAGCATTTACTAGATTCATTCAAAGTACATCAGAGTTTACCAGAAAAATGTACTTTCGTCTGAAAAAAAAAAAAAAATTAGACAAGTGCACTTATATAAATTTACTGTCTTTTTTTTTTTGTTTGTTAGGGTTGTTTGGATTTGTAACTAACCTAAGTAGCTAATGATCTAATGACTGTGGATTACTGTGGTGTCTTGATTAATTAACTGTTTGATGCATTGACTGACTAATTAACTTATTACCTAACTAACTGACAGACTCACTGACTAACAAACATACCACCTAACTTAACAACCAACTAAAAACAGTAAATTTTTTCCCTCCAGCTGACTTCTTAACAAACGACCAGATTACTATAATTTGTTTGGTGTATCTAACAACAAGTGCACCTGTCTAACATTTTCATATGAAACTACAATATTCTGGTAGATTTTGATGTGCTTTGAATGAACCTAGTAACTGTTTCCGGAAATCATGTTTATTTCTTATATACCCTGCACCCCCACACACACACATGCATAGAAACAAGCAGGAATTCATCAAAAAAAACATTATCTAAAGCTAACTTAACTAAACCTAACCAAATTAAACCTAACCTAATCTAATTAAACCTAACTTAACCTAACTAAACCTAACCTAATGTAACCTTACCTTACCTAATTAAACTTAACCTAACTAAACCTAACTAAACCTAACCTAACCTAACTATACCTAACCTAACCTAACTGAACCTAACCTAACCTAACTTAACCTAACCTAACCTAATTAAACCTAACCTAACTAAACCTAATATAACCTACTGCTATATGTGATCCAACTACTTCACTGAGAACAGCATTTTTTTTTTTTTTTTTTGTGTGTGAAATGAGTGCACTTGTATAATAACCATTTTTTTTTTTTCATGTGTGTGTTAGGGTTGTTTATGAATTTGTAACTAACATAATAAGCTAATGATCTAATGACTGTGAATTGGTGGGGTGTCTTGATTAATTAACTGTTTGATGCATTCACTGACTAACTAACCTATTATATAACCAACTGACTGACTTCCTGACTAACTAAACCACCCAACTTACCAACTAAATACTAACTGATTAATTGACAGACTAACCATTAATGATCTCAAAATGAAAAATATACATGTTTTCAAGTGCCGATTAACAAGTATTGATCAACTAACTGGCTAATTATCTAACCGACCACCAAGAGCTGTGTAATTGGTAATCTGCATCATTTCTCAACAAGCTGTTAACAACCTGATGACTGAATTGGTGTGGTATCTTGATTAGTAAACCGTTTGACGCAGTGATTGACTAGCTTATTACCTAACCAAAATAATTGACTGTAAATTTACCTAATCTTCTCTTGATAACTAACTAATAGCTGAATTAATATAAATTTGTGTGATCTATCATTGTAATTATTAAGTAATTCGCTGACTAACTGTGCTTTTTGATTTATGTAATCTTTTGACTAACAAACAATTAGATTACTATAATTTTTTTACTATATCATTACTATTATTACTATATATTACTAGTAATTTGACTTGCTAACTTCTAATCTGCCTAACTTAACTGCACTAATAACTCAAAAACTGTTAATTTGTCTAGTTTTGTCTTAACTAACTAGCAAGATGAGAAACTAACATAATCTATACAAATTTTAAACATTTTTTTCGATAGTATTGAAATAACATTAGCGGTTTTATCTGAGGGCTAGGTTAAGTTGGGTTAGGTTAGGTTAAGTTAGGTTGGGTTAGGTTAAGTTGGGTTGAGTTAGGTTGGGTTGAGTTGGGTTAGGTTACAGTAAAATAGGTTCGGTTGGGTTAAGTTAAGTTTGGTTAAGTTAAGTTTATTCATTCTGTTCATTAATTTTACTGCTCATTCCTTCACTGTGTAGATTTGTGATGACTTGAAAAAAAAACATCATATTTTGCCCAGAATCAGAAAATTAATGGGGTAAGATCATTTCTATATACCCCATTTTTCTGCTGCAGTCTGATTAGGAAACACTGCAAATTACCTCCTATATATTTTTCGTACATGCAAGAAACCATGTAAGCAAGATTTCCACTGCGTTCTGGATGTTAGTCAAGAACAACCTTGACAGTTTTGGATTAGCCTTTTTGACTTTAATGTTGCCCTTTTTTTTTTCTCACTATTTTTGTTCTACACCAGTGCCCCTCTTGCATAGAAAAAAAAAAACAGTAAAAGAATTCAAGTGGCACCAAACTGGGCCTTCTTTTCACTCCCTTTGTCCTATGCCAGTGTCTCTCTTGCATAAAAAATAAAGCAGTAGAAGAAATGTATGATGTGAGGTGGCAAGAACACTAATACCTCAAGCCTCACTATCTCCTTGCTTTTTTTATATTTTTTTTTTTTACTGTTTAGGGACTGGCATCTCATTGGGCCTTTTTTTTTCTCCTCTTGTTCTCCTACACCAGTAAGAATTTGTATGATAAGAGGTGGCAAGAGTGCTAATACCCCAACCCTCGCTGACTCCCTGCCCGCCAGCCATGACTAAGCTAAAGTAATGTGATGTAACCTGACCTGCCTCGCACAACATCTGACCCTAACCTACCCTACATAGGTACAGCTTAATGTAACCCAACCCATCCTCTGTGACTGCCTTACACACTGGCCTACCCCGACCTATTCTAAATTGTCTAGTGTGAAATTGTAACACCAGGCTTGAAAAGTGCCATAGTATGTAGGTATTCTTTTATTGTTATTGCTAATCTCCTGTTTTACTTTTGATTTTAATTCTGTATGACTTATCCTACATATTGGCCTATCCTAAGATGTCTGATATAAAGTTGTTACTCTTGGCTGGGAAAATGACATAATTTATAAGTATTTCTTTTAATATTATTGCTAATCCATTGCTTTACTTTTTCATTTTAGTCCTATTCTACACAATGGCCTATCCTAACCTATCCTAACTTAATGTAAAATCGTAACTATTGGCTGGAAAAAATGGCATATTCTTTCAACATAAGCTCTGACCCATTATTTTACTACTTGCATTGTTTCCTGTTTACCAGAACTTTGAAATTAGCAGGTGTCGGGTTCGTAATGTTAAAACCCCTGAATCGAAAGGAGTAAGTGAGCAGTGAGACATTCAGTGGTGAAGTTCGAGGGCTGAGTGATAGAAAACTAATGGATATTTTTCTTTCCTACTACTTCCACTCCTGTATTTTTCTTAGTACTTGGTAATACCTTTATTTATATGATTGAGTGAAGATTGCTTATGATTCTTGGCTTTGAAATGCAAGGATATATATCAGAATGCCTTACTTATCTAATTCTCAGCTCTGAAATGCAAGGATATATATCAGAATGCCTTACTTATCTAATTCTCAGCTCTGAAATGCAAGGATATATATCAGAATGCCTTACTTATCTAATTCTCAGCTCTGAAATGCAAGGATATATATCAGAATGCCTTACTTATCTAATTCTCAGCTCTGAAATGCAAGGATATATATCAGAATGCCTTACTTGTCTGGTTCTCGGCTCTGAAGTGCAAAGATATGTATCGGAATGCCTTACTTTATCTAATTCTTGGCTCTGAAATGCAAAGACAAATGCAAAGACATTTATCAGAATGCCCTATGTATCTAATTCTTGGCTCTGAAATGCAAGAATATGTATCAGAATGCCTTATACTTGCCTCTTGGCTCTGAGATGCAAGGATGACAAAATGACCTCCTTGATAACAGCTGTATTAATTCTCTCTTGTGGTGTATTAGCATGGCTGTCAAAGCCGGCCAGAAATCTCGCATACCCTGATTACTTATAGACTGAGCAGTAACATGTCAGGCTTGCATGGTGCTGTGGCAGTCCTGATGTGTGTTTAGTCCCCACACAAGTCTGTCCTGCCTTTAGATAATTTTTTTTAGTGTTTGTGATGGTTCAAGGGTAGAGGTCACAGTGGGTTGCATAAAGTGTCTGTTTGATTCTGTGACTTATGCTAGGCTTATATGGTGTTGAGTTTATATATTCAGTTATTTCACTTTGATGGCCTAAATCTCTTTTTCTGGGAGGTAAAATTCACTTAGTTAATTGTTCAGTGTGTCTTTATTGTTATTATTTATCTAACTTTGAATCTTAGGTACTTTCATAATTTCACCTACAATAAATAATGTAATCTCAGTGAGACAGCTGTGATTCTGCAACAATATTATTCTCTTATGCATCTATAATGGAAAAATTCTTATTCCTCTGTCATTTCATTTGTCTCCTTTGCATGTGGAAGGTTAAAAAAGACATGACTGATCCTTCCACTTACAACTCTCCAGTTCCTGCCTCTGTGCCATCTTTTAGCATACAGTTTTACCCCCACTCCTCCCTTCCCTTGCAACACAAAGTCTGGTATCCCTGCAAGATGGAAAGTCCTGGAAACACCCCCAATAACTTCTACAGCCTGTTAAAAAGTCGAGATTCTGGCAATATGTGGCATGATATTCTCTACAGCATTGTTTATTAAAGCCTTGTCATGTGATTAGTGGACAATTGTGGCGATTTGGCACAAGAGTAGAGAAAGTGTGAAAACTGATCGTGTAGATGTGTGAAACTGAAGCACCATCGTAACTTGAGTAGCTTCATCAGTATGTAACTCCAATTGACCTAAAGAGAGGTGTGCTTACCTGCCTCACTCTCATTAATCATGTGACAATATCTTTAGTTACAGGATAGTTATGATTTTACCTAAATTTCCTCTAGTCTTTGGGATCATCTTACCCTTTGTTGGTCTTGCATTACCTTGAAGAAACATAAGAGGAGCAGCATGTGTGTTTATGTATGTTTTTTTTCTCTATGTATGCTTCTTTCACTGGTATGTATATGTATATGTATTCCGGCATCCTTTTCTTTGTATGTATCTCTGCGTTTCTTTCAGGAGTTGATGTGGGGATGTTGTGAGTATTGCAGCAGTATTTCAAGCTCTAACTATACTGATCTTATATGTGTGTGTGCTGCAGGCTGTCTAATTTCCAGGCTTTGTTTGTATTGCTGTGAGGAAAGGTTGTTGATAATTCCAGGATTTCTTTTTTGCAGTGTTCAGGTGTTGTGTATTTGTTTATTTATTGTTTTATTTGTCTATTTATTTATTTGGTTTATATGTTTCCTTTTTTTTTTTTCTTACTGGTGGTTTTATTTTTACTAGTCTCCATTATGCTTGTGTGTGCCTGTTTTCTGTTATTTTTTCCTATTATTTTTCTCTTTTATTAGAATCTCATCGCTCTATAATTTATCTGTACTTCTTCGTCTCCATATTTCGTCTCCATATTTTCACAAGTTTTTTTCGTCTTCCATATTTTACAGTTAAGTTTATTTAGTTCATATTTTTTGTGAATCTTCGTGTCTGAACTAATACTTTTTTTTTTCCCCATATCTTGAATGTTTCCTTAGATTTCCCATGGCATTCTGGCTTGTGTGTTTTCCCTGTGGCGTTATTTCCCTAACGTTTTATGAAATATTCTATTAATATTTTCCTGTCAGCTTTATAATGTCTTGAATTCATAATTTCCTCCAGATATTAATTATTTCTTAGATTTTTTTTTTCTTACCTTGTCTTCTGTGTTTGCTAAGAGTGTTGTAACATTCTTAACTTTTAAAAATACTATATATTCATAAAGCTTCATATTTTTTCGTTTCCTTGAATTTTCTTCCTTTTCTTGTCGAGTGATTTGGCAGTGTCATAATTTTCCTATCCTTCAAATTACTTTACATGTGTATTGAGCTTCATAGTGTCTTCAATATATATTTTCCTCTGGATCTCATTAATTTTCCTGGACTTTCTTCCTTATCAGCCTTGTGTGGTTTTGCAGTGTGTCATAATTTTCATAACCTTTAAAATACTAGTTTGTATATCAAGCTTTACATTTTCCCTAGATCTAACATATCCTTGAATTTCCTTCTATAACCTGGCTTGTGTGTTTTTCCCTAAGTGCCTAATCTCCCTATAAAAACTCCCTAGGGATTCAAACTTAGACCAAATTTCCCTAACTTCATAACTCTCTTCCTTGCATGTCTGGTCTAGCCAAGGCTCATTCTACCCCAGCCTAACCTGCCCTTGGCTTACCCCCTCCTCACCTGACCTGCTGGGAAATGGCAACCAGGCCCAGGTAGCAGCGATGCCAGAGACAAGAGTAACCCAGCACTACCCCAATGCTCGGCAGGGGAGTGTGGGGGCCCGAGGGTACATGGCGGCAGGAAAGAGTAAGGCTTGACAGGGAAGGGGAGGGAAGGGGGAATGGGTGATGGAGGATAGTGAAGGGTTATTGTTTTTTTCCATCTTTCTTCTCTTTGTTATTGTTTTTTTTTTTTTTTTTTATGTAATTGGTCTAAAGAGGTTTTAAAGGGGGAAGAATGGTGGAAGATGATAAAGGAAGATGAAGGAGAATGGCTAAGGTACTTTTTTCATCTACCTTCCCTTTATTGTTGAATTTTATTTATTTTTTTGTCTATTTATTTATTAGTTGGTGGAAAGAGAAAAGTTGTGAAGGGAAAGGGTGATGGAAAGAGTGATCAGTGAGGGTTAAGATACTTTTCCATCTACCACCCCTATTATTATTATTGATTTCTTATTTCGCATGGTAATTAATGGAAAGATTAAAGCTCAAAAGGGAAGGATAATGTGTACAGTGCCTTATCTGATCTACCTTCACTCTTCTTGATTTACCATACAATAATTGGTACCACTGCTTTTACAATTCTATGCATGTTCTATTCAGCTTTTTTTTTCTATCCCTTCCTAGTATTGCATCTTACAGGAACTCCCAAAACTGTTAACACTGCTTTTACAATTCTATGCATGTTCTATTCAGCTTCTTTTTCTACCCCTCCTTAGCATTGCATCTCACAGGAACTCCCAAAACTATCTCTAAAAAAGCAAAAAGTCTATATTTCGACACAATGAATGATATTTGACATATTTGGTGAGTACGGTTAACAGTTGGCATCCCTGCACACTAGAGATGGCTGCTGTATATTATGACCTGGGAAAGAGATCAGCACATCTCGTCAAGCCACGCATACCAACCTTACTGAGACGCATGATCAGGTAGCAGATGTCGTGTTGTTGATTACACCACAGTTTGCATCACAGTTCTAAGAGAGTTTTGGGAGCTGCTGTACATGTGCTCTTCTTTATGGCTTATATTCTCAAGCATTTTGTTCTCCTAGCAAGACTGATTTCATAGGCCACAAAGATAGTTAAATAGTTTCTCATGGGTCTTTTTCTAGTCAGTGGTGCAGAACCCATGTTTAAACTATGACAAATAATGAAAACACCCCTGAAACTCATTGTAATTCTCACTGTGGCCTGTTAAATGTGAGAGATAAGACGGTGTTATGTTGGCGAATGAAGTCTTATCTCTTATCCTAGTTTCAGATCATCTCACAAACCTTAATAGAGAGAGCAAAAAAAAAAAAAAAAATAAAAAATAAAAAAATAAAAAAATAAGTGCCATTTTATTAGGTATTGAAAATGGCTACAAGTCTTACTGTAGCATTTTGTGTTACCAGATTAATTTTTATTTGTAATGATTCATGCACCAGCCACTGCCACTAATAGCTGCAAGAATCACTACTGTAGGCACATTTTTACATATGCTGCATAATTTTCGTGCACCGCCCACTGGAATAATAGAAGCGGAAATCACTGTGTATGATATAATATTTTGATGCACTGGCTCCTGTTACTAATACAATACAAAAATCACCATTTGTTATGTATAATTTGAATGTACCAGCTACCATCACTAATACTATACCTGCAAATACAACTAGGCATTTAATTTTGACGTACAAGGTGTATACTCTCATGCTCTACGTACTTGCTGTGATCAGTAGCTGGGTAATTCACTAGCACTTTGTTTTTGTGTATAATGTAAAGTTATATACACTAGCACTACTATTAACAGGGGCAAGAATTAATGTGGGCAGGGTAGCTTTATTACAACTCACAGTAGTAGTAGTGGTAGTAATAGTAGTAGTAGTCGTAGAAGTAGTAGTATATAGGGTAGTAATGAGCTGTAAAAATCACTAGAATTACTTACTATAATTTGTAATACACTGTAGTATTTGTATAGATTTATGGTCAAGGGAAGATTACTGTACATATTTTGCCTAAAACATAACCACTTTTTTTGTCGCAGTGCACCTTTGTATGAATTGAAACTGTCTTATGGGGGAAATATTTTATTATTATTGTGTATGGTGATTTCTTTTTTTAAGTAAAGTGTTTTTAAGATTAACATGCTTCAAAAAGTTTATTGAATTGTGTTGATGTATTTACAGTGGAGATAAGTGAGTAATTTTTTTATTTATTTTATTTATTTATATTTTTTATGGATACATAGAAAATAAGTGATGAATAACAAGATAAAATGATGATACTACAACTAGTATTAAACTATTAGATACTACTGCTACTACTACTACTACTACTACTACTACTACTACTACTACTACTACTACTACTACTACTACTACTACTACTCTTCCCAGACATTGATGTGGGAGGGGTGCGGCCGCTGGTGTCCCGAACAGAAATTAACTGTGGCCGTCCCGGAGTCTCATCCCGCACTGGCAAACCTGCATACAAGTCCCAGGTGTGTGTGTGTGTGTGTGTGTGTGTGTGTGTGTGTGTGTGTGTGTGTGTGTGTGTGTGTGTGTGTGTGTGCCTAATTTTATTTTTACAGGATTGAATTAAAGCTTGTAATGTTCCATCTTGCGTAGTTAATTTGTTATATTTGCCTATGAATCTTCCTTTTGTTTGAGTGTGTGTGTGTGTGTGTGTGTGTGTGTGTGTGTGCATATAGCTGTATTTATCTAATCCTGGTTTACAAGGCCTTAGTTATATTAAGTTATACTAACTTACTGTATCTTACAAAACCAAACCAAACCAAACCTAACCTAAACTAACCCAACCTAACCTAACCAAACAAAACAAAACCAAACTAAATTTCACCAAACGAAACGAAACCAAACCGAACCAAACCCAAGCCAAACTGAGCCAAACTCAAACCCAACTTAACCTAACCTAACTTAACCCAACTCACACCTACAGGAGGAGCAGTACCAGGAGATCCAGGAGCTACGACAGGGCCTGGGACACCTGAGGGAAGAGAACTCAACCTTGAGGACTCGGAGCCGTCGCCTGGAGGAGGACCTGGCGAGGCGAGATAGACAGATACAGCAGCTGATGGACCCAACCAAGGTATTGTATAAGTAAAGTAGTATTATAAGTAAAGTAGTGTTGTAAGTATAGTGTTAGTTAGCATAGTTGAGGAGTTATGATAAGAATGTGTGTTTTAAGGTTTATTTGTTTGTTATCTGACAGCTTTCTGTGTGTGTGTTTGTGTGTTTGCTGCAATAAGTAAGAATGTTTTTTTTTTTTGTTATTTTGTTATGTTTTTTTTTGTGTGTGTTTGTGTGTTTTTGCTGCAATAATCAAGAAGTTAAGGTAATGATACGTGGTTTTAAGTTAGTTACCTGAGATCTTTTTAAGTGTGTGTGCGTTATAGTGTAAAAGGTTTGGTTAAGTATGTGTTCCGTTTCCTTACAAATTTACTTTTATCTATGTTTTTAAAGTCATAGAAGCTGATTGTGTATATTACCTCTTTCACATGTAGCTTATTTCTAGTGCTGTGGGGTGTGTGGTGTAGTGTGGTGTGTGGTGTGGTGTGGTGTGATGTGATGTGGTTTTATATAACAGTTGATTATAGCTAAAAAAAATTAAAGTGGTTTTGTTTTTATGTTTGTGTTATGACTCTCTCTCTCTCTCTCTCTCTCTCTCTCTCTCTCTCTCTCTCTCTCTCTCTCTCTCTCTCTCTCTCTCTCTCTCTCTCTCTCTCTCTCTCTCTCTCTCTCTCTCTCTCAGTCTCTTATGAATAGAAACAGCACCACTTTTTTGTGATAATAACAAAGAAAAAAATAGAATGCACCCTACCATGTACCTTTAATCTAATCCTAACCTAACCTTAATGCAACCCAACCTAAACCAAACACAATCCCAAACCCAACCCAACCCAACCCAACCCAACCCAACCCAACCCAACCCAACCTAACCGAACCCTAAAACACACAAACCCCAGAATGACGAGGCGCGCAGAAAACTCACAGACAAGGGCGCCTCCCTGGTGGCGAGCCTGAAGCTACGTGTGTCACGCCTGGAAGCCACACTGAGAGCCAAGGAGGCAGAGCTGGCCCGGCTGCATGCCTCCGCCAAGGCCACGTCCCTCAATGAGATGAAGATTGAGGCAGAGACTTACTATCAGGAGGTGAGGTGGTGGTGGTGGAGGTGGAGGTGGAGGGATCTTGGTTTTGGTGGAGAAAGTTGGTTTAGATTGTGTTTTTCTTTTGTTTTTTCTTTTGTTTCTTTTTTGTTTTTTGGTCACCTTTGTTGTTGGTGGTGGTTTTGGTGGTGGTAGTGGTAAAATATCTTGGTTTATTGTTTTCAGATCTAAAGAAATTTGGAGGATGTGATTGAGGGTTTTATTTATTTTTTCTTATGTTTTTCTCCCTTTTTTCTTTGGTGGTGGTGGTGATTATGGTAGTAAAGTGTCTTGGTTGTTTATTGGTCCAGAGAAAGTGAAGACTGATAACTTTTTCATTTGTACCTAAAGTGTTGGTAATTTCTGTTTTGCCTTTTTTCTAACCCTTTTTTTCTCCCACTCTCTTTTGATGGTGGTGTTTTGTCTTATTTTATTATTGGGTGGGTCTGGAGAAGGTGAAGAATGGCAGCTTAGGTGTTTTTAATTTGTTTGGTTTCTCTTCTTTTTCTTCCATTTTTCCCCTTTCTTTTAGTGGTGGTGGTGGTGGGGTTGGTGGTGGTGATGGTGTCAATCTTGGTTCATTATTTGGTGGATCTGGAGGTGAAGAATGTTAGCTGAGATGTTTTTTTTTATTTGTTGTCTCTCTCCTTATTTTCTCTTGTTTTCTCTCTTGGTCTTGCTGTTAATATACAGTACCATTCCTTCTTCAGATATTAGGTAAGTAATTCTCTTTTGTAGTATAACATTCTTGGCTTAATTTTGCACTTTCTTGTTATTTATCTACCAAAATCTTTATCCTCCCTCTCTCTCTCTATTAATGACTAACTCTGGTTTTTGAGTTTGATGAAGCATTGCTTATAGCTGGGATCACCTTTAGTGCATATTATAATTGTGTGAGCTGTTTTATTGCATATTTTCCTTCTAAATTAATGGTTATATATCTAGGTTTTTACATTTAATTTGTCATTTTTATGTTAGGTTTCTTTTCCTCTTTGTTGATGATTAAGTTCACGGATTTGTTGTTTAAATCTTTTACTGCAAGTCAATCTTTTCCATAATCAACTACAACTTTTAAGAGACTTATTCTTCATGCTACAGTCTCTTAAATATATACCTCTGCAGCTTAGCAAAAATTAAATTAACTTTGATTTCTTTTTTTTCTCTATCTGTCAAAAACAATTCATTATGGTGATCTCAATGTTAACAAAAGATGGCCATAGCAGTAAAAGGGATAATGAGCTCTGATAGTACATGATAGATTTCTTCCTCCTAGTTTATGATTTCCTATTAACATGTAAGTTATTTCCCACAGGTGATCTATTAAAAGACTAATCTTTCTTAGTACATTCCTTTAGATATGTGCTTCCCTTAGATATGTGCTTATGTAGCTTAACAGAGATTAGATTAATTTAAATTTTTTCTATATCCGTCTAAACAGTTTATAATTTCCTATTAACGAGTAAGTAATTTCCCAGTCATGTACTACTTTTAAAAGACTCATTATTCATACTATAGTCTCTGAAATATGTACTTATATAACTTAGCAAAAATTAGATTAATCTTGTATTCTTTTTACTCTATATCCATCTAAACAGTTCATGACTTCAGTTAACAAATATATAAACTTCATTACTTGCTATTAACCAATAAATAAATGTGTTCTTCTATAGCTTAGTGAAAATCAGAATAAGCTTTTATTATTTTTCTCTATATCCATCTAAGCAGTTCATGAATTCCTTTTAACAAATATTTAAACAGTTCATGGTTTCCTATTAACCAATAAATAAATGTGTACTTCTGTAACTTAGCAAAAATCAAATTAACCTTATATTATTTTTTCCCTGTAGTCATCAAAAACAT
The DNA here is from genome assembly GCF_035594125.1 of Scylla paramamosain. NCBI lineage: Eukaryota > Metazoa > Arthropoda > Malacostraca > Decapoda > Portunidae > Scylla > Scylla paramamosain. The sequence continues at coordinate 3,966,120 of NC_087176.1, forward strand.
TCATGACTTCCAATAAACAAGCAAGTCATTTCCCACAGGTGGTGAGACTGAGGAACCAATTAAACATCGTGCAGCAGCAGCAACAACAGCAGCAGCACCAGTATTTCTCAGTGAACCAGCACCACCAGGAGCCACAGGAACACGCACCACCACCGCCACCACCACAGCACAACCAAGCACAAGTCAACACCACAGCCACAGCCACTCAGCCAACCCACTCCAGCACTATGAGAGGGAAACGTGACAGTCGGGAGAGAGAGAGGGAGAGGGAGGCGCCGCAGGATAGACGAGGGGGTGGTGATGGCCAGGAGTCCCCCTCAGCGAGTCTCCGTCATGCCCTGTCGCATCTAGAGGAGGAAAACACGAGGCTTGGACAGCAGGTGTCAGCACTTGTGTCAGAGAAGGAGAAGCTGACGGCTGATTTAGAGAGAGTCTTGGGCCTGACTGAGGAGGTGAAAGGTGAGAGAGAGAAAGAGAGAGAGAGAGAGAGAGAGAGAGAGAGAGAGAGTATACAAGTGAAGTTCTAATATTAGTGGATGTTTTAGGTGTTGAACTTGGGTTAGTCTGTTTATGATCAATAGAGTGTTTGATTGAAAGTATCTACAGTGTAAAACAATTGTGTAATATATGGTTACTACTAGAGAGAAAGGGAGAGAGAAAGTGAAAGGCAATTTTTTTCGTGACGAACAGTGTAAATGTGAAAACTCATTACTCTTATTAATATTCCTTCTGTTTATAGTATTTTCCCTTCAAACTACACCATTTCTACATCTTTTCCCTCTTGTATAAACCACTCAACTATATTCTCACCACTACACCCTCACCTTCACGCCTTCCCAGCCACCCGTCTCTCACCACCCTATCCTCCCTCCTCCAGGCAGCTTTGAAGGGCTGAGTCGGGCTGAGTTGATCCGAGAGGTGGAGCGCCGTGAAGCAGAGGTGGTACGCTGGGAGGCTCAACACAAACAACTGACGGAGGCTCTTGGCAGGCACTCAGAACAGGCTGGGGAGAACTCGGCACTCTTACAGGTCTGTGTGTGTGTGTGTGTGTGTGTGTGTGTGTGTATAGTATTTATCTAGTTGTGATGTATGAGAGAGGAGCTAATCTTGTACTGTCCTGTCCCCATAATTATTCTTATCCAACTTTCCTTAAAATCATGAGTATTCCTTGCACAGACCACCTTCCCCTCCAGTTTATTCCATGCCTCTTATGCTTCTATGAGGGGAGCTAATACTTCTTTATGTCCCTCCTGTAGGTGGTCACTTTTTCATTTCCTTACATGTCCTTTTGTTCGTCTTTCTTTCAACACAAACAGATGTTAACTATTCAGTTTTTCCATCTCACTCAGCATTCTGTATAGTGTGATGCTGCGTCTGTGTGTGTGTGTTCTTTTATTCGTGTTCATGTACAGAAATTATCAGAATTCTAGCAACTTCCAGCATTTACTTCCAATGTACTGTATGTTTTCTCTCATCTACTGACACCGTATTAACAAAACTTGACAGGCGATAGATTTTTAGCAGATCAGGTGACTTAAGATTGAGAAATGACACTAAACACAATGTAAGCAAGTGTGGTGTGTTACTTGATCTCTGATCCTGACCACCTCCCTGCACAGGCTCGTGTGGCAGAGCTGCAGGGGCGTGAGGAGGAGTGGAACAGGGAGCGGTCGAGCCTGCAGGAGCTGATCAACACTCTGAAGGATGACCGGATCTTCTACAAGGAGACGGCGCAGAAGAAAGAGTGAGTGGTGGGAGGAGTGAATGCTTTGTGAAGTGATTGCGTGAGTGAGTGAGGAGCCGTAGTGTAGTGTTGGATTGGGATGTTTGTTGCTTTATTTATCCATTTACCGAATATTTATTTAATTTTTGACAGGCATGCAGTGAAGGCTTTTGTGTACCATTAATGTGTAATATGTATATTTATCTAGCAAGTAAAAGGAACTACATTAAATTGGTTAGGGCACAAAAGCTTTTACTGTGTTGCTGGTAAATATACATGTGTGTGTGTGTCTGTGTGTGTGAGTGAGAGATCCCTTTGACATATTTGCCCCACGAAATAATTCCATATTCTGCAAAATGTTCAAAGCATTTTACCAGATTTTGTGACATTACTTTTTAGGGTGAGTGTACCTTCCATATTTGAGTGTAGGCAGAGATTCCCTTTCCTTCTCTTCTCACTGGACAGAGCACAGTGGATATTACTTTGTCATGGCAAGCAGTAAGCCAGCAGTGTGACTCCCTTGGTGTTATTCAGTGAAACAGCCGCAAAAACACGCAAAGAAACTCACCAAAGTATCTAAGAGAACATAGGAACTTGGAGTATTAAAGTGAACAATCTGTATAACTTCTAGAACATCAAAAAATAACATGAAAACACTCGTAACTTTCAGAACATCAAAACTAACACAAAAACACACACTTCTTGAAAACACAACAATTATGCTACCAAAGAAGAGAGAGAGAGAGAGAGAGAGAGAGAGAGAGAGAGAGAGAGAGAGAGAGAGAGAGAGAGAGAGAGAGAGAGAAAACAACATCTTTAGAACATCAAAACTAACATGAAAATACACACTTTATAAAAACAACAATTACACTACCAAAGAAGAGACACAAAGAGAAAACGAGAGAGAGAAAACAACACTTACAACATCAAAACTAACATGAAAACACTCTACAAAAGACTAGACAATAATACCTAAGAAAGCAAGTGAGAGAGAGAGAGAGAGAGAGAGAGAGAGAACCGTCCCTTTAGAAGACCCAAAGCACCCCGTCTCTTGGCAATGCAAAGACATGGTGCTGAGAGGAGCTGTAGGGTGAACTTAGCACACAGCACTCGTAACAAAGAGCCAGAAGACTACCCTTTGTTTTTCCCTCAATGCTGACCGTGGCCCCAGCGAGGATATGAGGCTCCTGTCGTCACTCCTCTCCGACCTCCACCACCGCCACCTATCTCTAGTCAGGTTGTGGGTCCCTCATTCTCTGCCTCCTGCATGCACACTGCTGCCACCACAACCACTACTGATACTTATACTACCTACTTCTGCTTATTTTAATTTGATGACTTCTTCCTTCTCTTCTTTTTCTTTTTCTTTTTCTTTTTTCTTTTCTTGTTCTTCTTGTTCTTGTTTTTGTTCTTTTGTTCTTGTTCTTCTTTTCTTGTTGTTTTCTTCTTCATCATCAACTACTACTACTACTACTACTACTACTACTACTACTACTACTACTACTACTACTACTACTACTACTACTACTACTACTACTACTACTACTGTTTCTTCTGCTTCTACTTTTTTCTTTTACTACTACTACTACTACTACTACTACTACTACTACTACTACTACTACTACTACTACTACTACTACTACTACTACTACTACTACTACCATCCATATAGCCATGCCCTATGAGACTCCAGGCTGGTTGTGAGGTCTCTCTCTCTCTCTCTCTCTCTCTCTCTCTCTCTCTCTCTCTCTCTCTCTCTCTCTCTCTCTCTCTCTCTCTCTCTCTCTCTCTCTCTCTCTCTCTCTCTCTCTCTCTCTCTCTCTCTCTCTGTCAGTGGTATGCCTCACGCACTAGTCCTGTTTCTATGCCTCTTTTTTGGGGTATAATTCGTATTTTCCATAGGTTGTGTCTCCCAGATTTTTATTTATTTATTTTTTTATTAGCAAGGAAAGGAGATACAGTCGTCTGAGCGGATTAAACTTTTTTTGTTTCCCTCATAGTTGGTACTGTATTTTGGAAGTCATTGGTAGTATGGCTGATGTGTATAGTTAGTCATGGCTCTGAAGAGTTTATAGTTAGTAGTGGTTCTCAAGACTTTTTTTTTCAGTTTTACCAAGACTTCTGCTGGGCTGCTGGGAAGGAGGAAAAATATATATTCAGAATCTTTCTCTTACTGCTCAGAGTTTCAACCCAGTGATAATTGAGACTGGATGTTGACATTTTTAGAGGTTATTGTAGTCTGGTTTGTCAAAACTTTCATTAGTTTACCAAAATGTGGATAAATGTACTAGGAAAACATGAAAAATGTCTATAGGAATTAAAACACTCACACCAGAATTTCAGCCCATTGATAATTGAGATAAAGTTTAAATTTTAGAGGTTATGAATTTGTCTGGTTTTGCAAAACTCTTATTAGGCAATCAAAATATGAACTAAGATACTTGAAAACACACAAAAAATGCATACAGAAAATTTTAAATACTTAAACAAATTTCAACCCAGTATTAACCTTTTCACTGTAAGATTTTCCTACCTGAATCTTAACTTCTTAAACTCCTTTCATACAACAGTTTCTAGATTAGTTCTCTACCTTAGTAAAGACAAAAAATTTAATCTTCTATTCTCTCATTAACTTTTTCCTTTGACCATGCTAGGATGCTATTATTAACAGTTGCCTTGAGTGTTAGCAAACGATGATCACAAAAGTAAAACGGTCATTTGAGACTGGCTGTTACCAATTAACCACCACCCACCAAAGTAACAATCAGGTGGTTATATATTGTGCATCACTGCCACTCTGTTTTCAGATCACAAGATGCATAGTTGCTTCTGTCTTGTATGTTGGTTATTGCTTATAGCTGAGTGTACACCAGAGCTTCCTGTAGTGAAGTGATAGAGGGCAAGCTTTCACATGTACGCTCACACCCGTCACCCACTAGTTCCTGGGCATTGTAGTCAGAGTAGCAGCCAGTCAGTAATGGATGGTCGCTCGAACAAACCACCTCCTTTCCCCAACCAACCCCAGGACTGCTTTCTCTCTCTTTTCACCCTACAGCACTCTGCCTCACTCTCATCCCTCACTCCCACACACTCATACATCTAAACCACTTGTCATTTGAGAAGTGTAAGAGTGAGGGGGAGTGTTGTAGAGAGAGAGAGAGAGAGAGAGAGAGAGAGAGAGAGAGAGAGAGAGAGAGAGAGAGAGGAGTCGTTGGCTTTGGTGGGAAAAGAGGGGTTGGCATCTGAGTGAGTGCCAATTACTGACTGGTTGTGACTCCTGCTACAAGGGAAGGCAGGAACTAGTGGGTGCAAGTGTACAGTTATACGGTTATTTGAGGTGTACTTGTTAGATACAGTTAGTCACATGTTACATAGTCACCAGATACGGCTTCCTGTATATAGGCACTTGTATACAGGTCATGAATACAATCATTTAAGGTGTAGTGTAGTGTCTTTATCTGTATTTGATGTGACTTTGTATTTGATGTGTAATTTAAAAGATTAGTTGTAAAGCTACATCAGTTCTTTGTTATATAAACTTCCTAGGACACATTGGAGTCTTTAATAGCAACAGCGTAAAGTTTTAGGTGGCTTCAGAATTCTAATTAACAATAAATCCTGAAATTTTGGCTTAGTTGCTAGCTTCCATTTAGTCCTGTGTCAAAATTATGAGCATATATAAGTACCACATTCTCTTTTTCCACTTCCCAACTAGCAACTGAGGAAAACTTTTTTTTTTTCAATCTGATGGCCTTTACACTCACTTTAGTTGTAGATGCTGGGAGTCGAGGTTGCTTCATATCCACATTTCCGTTCTCCTCATGTGACGAGAAGCACCAGGGGCAGCAGGACCAAAATACCAGCTGTAGAGTGTTGAGGTTCCTTTGGTGTCCCACGAACTGGTATAGAAGAGGGAATTTTGAAATGCTTACAATATATCAGTGATGACAAATAATGTCCATTGGTATTTATAGATAGTTGTGCTCTTTGTTATAGCTGCTTCAGTGCTCCAACATGCCTTTGCCACCTTAAGTCCTTACGACTGACCTTTTCTGTAATCTCTAACCTGCATCTGAAAAAAAAAGGAGGAGACATTTTGCTCAACAGTGTACTAATATTCTTTCCTGTGGGTGAAAAATCTTGGCCTACCTTCCTCATTCCAAGATACACTCCAGCCCTTAGCTGAGACTCCTTCAGCACCACCAACACTGCCTCACCTCCCCTGGGCACTGTGTTATCTACCTCACTCCTAGACACACAGCCTCCCCACAGCTCTGAGTTGGATGGGCTGCGGCAGGAGGTCCAGGCGCTGCAACAGGAGGTGTCCGGGATGCAGGAGGCACAGCGGCGGCGGGGGGATAGACTCCTGGCCTCCACTCCTCGCATCGCCAGGCCGGGAGCAGCCCCTGGTGGGTGACTGGTGACTCATTTGATGCTTGTTTCTCTTGCTCTCTGGTGAACCAATATATTAACTAAGGTACTGGGAAAACATAAAAAATGCATATAGAAATTAAAACACTAAAAAATTTCAACCCAGTAGTAATTGAGACTGGAAGTTAGAATTTTAGAGGTTGGGAATTAGTGATGTGGTGAAGGGTAGTGTTCTTGGTTGTCTAGGATGTTGTGTTGATTCTTTTGTGTTACCAATTTTTTGTGATTCTTTTGTGTTGCTTATATTCATGTCTTATCTGTCTACAGTTGTGATATCTGCTAAAATAATACTCACAATGCTTTCCTGTTAGTTTTTCCTTTCAAGATTATTGTGTTCTCTTTGTTCTCTGGTAATTAAAAAGTGATGTTTTAGTTCTCTTATGTATGTCCTGCAGTGCATTTATTTTATTCATATAATAACTCTTTACATACACTCATTCATAATTAGTAATAATGATAACAGTAATGTATAATAATGTCTTCCCACTCCCATGTAGCACCTTCATTTATTAACTTACAACTCATCACCAATTCACTATTTTCACTCACAACATTTCACATCCCATGAACCCCTCACCATCTGACACAACCTCCGCACCACAGCATCATCACGCTCCGGCTCTAGCAGTGAGGCACACACCCCACCAAGCCGGCGGCCGCGCCCCTCCAGTGCCAGGCCCCCGGCAGCCGGCACCCGCCCACCACGTAACGCTAAGGCCTCCAGCGAACCCCGGGAGACAGCCAGTCCTTCTAGGCGCACCACAAGCACCACAACCCAGCCTAGAAAACTTCCCCCTGCTAAGTCCTCCTCCACTCGCACTGCATCCTCTTCCGTGTCCTCCTCCCAGATGTCCCCAAGGAAGCAGCCCACACCAGCCAGTCGTGGGGTGGTGAGGCAGAGCAGGCAGCCCACACCTTCATCCTCCCTCTCCTCCAAGACCTCCACACCAACAGCTTCCCCTAGTAAGGTCCCAGCAAGAGTTACCAGCTCCTCCTCCTCGTCCCCGCAGCACAGGTCAAGTTTGTCTTCGCCACAGCAGAGGAACGGCACCCCAAGGTTATCCAGGCAGCAGAATGGCACCATTGGGTCACCACAGCACAAAGAGAGTATCAATGCCTCACCTAAACACAGAAATGGGGTCATCGGGTCACCTCGGGTCAAACCAACGTCCCCAGTCAAGACTCCGACACCCAGGTCTTCCTCCAGGTCATCCACCCCTTCATCACAGGTCAGGTCTTCCCCCAGCAAGGTCACTGCTTCACCCCGCTCCCCATCCAAGGTGCCCCAGCCCAGCCCTCGTGGAAGGAAGGGTGCCACAGAGGCTCCCCCTCCCCCCCCACAGCACACCCCTCGACGGCAGGGCAGCTCTGGCCTTTCTTCTACAGTAAGTGTGTGTGTGTGTGTGTGTGTGTGTGTGTGTGTGTGTGTGTGTGTGTGTGTGTGTGTGTGTGTGTGTGTGCTTGCTTTTAAATATTAATAGATAAATATGCTTTTAAGTATATTTATCTATTAATATTTATCTTGCAGAAGTGATGGAAGTAAGATTTAAGATTAGGTGAGTGAGCTTCTGTCTCTATGTCATTTCATTAGTTGCTACTTTGAATTATTATTATTATTATTATTATTTATCATATCCTTATCCTGACCATTTCACTCCTTTTTACCTTGTTGTAGTTTTACAGGATTAAGTCATGCTTGTTGTGTCTTATCTTGATAATGTGTGTGTGTGTGTGTGTGTGTGTGTTGGGAAGCTCTGTAAATTTGTGTTTTTCTTCATTGATTGTTTTATCTTAAAAAAAATTGGCTTTATTCTGTATCCTCATCCCTATCCCTCTTATTCTCTTTTATTATTTAATTCGTAAAATTTTGACTATGTACACTATTTCTCCTTTCTTATCCATTTCTTCCTCTACCTTACTTAACCTCAACCATTCCCTTTCCTTCACCCAGTAACCATCCCTTTCCCTAATACCCATCCCTTCTTTCTATCCACCCCTCACTCTGCACCCATATCTGACACACCACACCACCACCAGGAGGAGGACGAGAGGGTGCTGGCTGAGATCATCTTCCAAAGGGACACTGATACAAGCGTAGAGGCAGCTCCTGACACACCTCGCTCAGTCTCCATGGCCAGGCAGCGCACAGTTACCCTTGACACACAGGAGGAGGAGGAGAGCCTGCAGGAACACACCTCTCTCTCCTCACAGGGGATCAGTAGCAGGGAAGAGGAGGGACTGAAGGAAGAGGAGTTGTCGCCAGGGAAAAGGAGGCAAAAAGATAGAGAGGTGAGTGTTTGGGGGTTTCAAAGTGTGTGTGTGTTCTGCTTTTTTTGAGTGTGTTTTGGATTTTGGTTTTCTTTTTCGTTTTCTTTCGTTTTGTGTGTTGGGTTTGGTTTGTGTGGTTTCTGTTGTTTGTTTTTGTTGTTCCTTCTTTTGTATTGCTGCTTTTTTTTGTGTTCTTGGTGTTTGGTTTTCTTGGGATTGGTTAGGTTTGGTTTGACTTTTGTGTGTGTGTGTGTGTGTGTGTGTGTGTGTGTGTGTGTGTGTGTGTGTGTGTGTGTGTGTGTGTGTGTGTGTGTGTGTGTGTGTGTGTGTTTCCTTTCCCACCATTTGTAATCACACACACTCACTTTTCCTATCCATAAGTTAGTGTGACGTAATTTACAGTACAGTACAAATAACACAAGCCAGTTCACTATAATCTAACACTAAATAAAAAAAAACAGTACTTAAGTTGTCATTACTGTTCACTTCACCACAAACTGACATCCAGATCCTTGTCACAGTTCCCACTTAGTGTTGTCATTGCTTCATTCACTGATAATACTGCCAATGTTCACTTGAGTCCTGTATATAAGTAAGGAGTGTGTTCTGTATCACTGTCCCTGTTGTTTTTTCCACTCTTCTTATCTTTGTCTTCATTGTCCTCCTCTGCCTCCTCCTTATCCTCATTATCCTCTCTCTCTCGTTGTCTTTCTTATTATTCTCCTTGTCATTGTCCTCCTCCTTGCCTTGTCCTCATTATCCTCTTTCTCCTTGTCCTTCTCATTATTCTCCTTGTCCTTGTTCTCCTCATCCTCCTTCTTCTTCTAACCCTCTTCCGTGCCCTCATTATTTTCATCATCACTAACTCAGCCTGGTATAATCTTAGTTTCTGTTCTGTCTCGTCATGCTTCTACTCATTGGACTTCCCAGCTTTCCAACTCCTTTCCTTCTTTCTTAATTGATTACTAACCCAGGCAGCAGTGTGGTGTCTGTTTTGTTTCCCCTCTTGGTGCTGTTTCTTGTCTACATCTCACATCTCCTTGCCACCTTCCTTTGTCATCCATCACTAACCGAGCCAATGGTGTGGTTTTTGCATGCAGCCGTCCCTCAGCAGTCCTCGAGAGCAGCTGGCGGGGCTCCTCAGCGCACACACTCGCCGGTGCCTCCACTTGGCTATGTGGCAGGACAGCCCCACAACCTCGGTACCTCCCAGGGAAGGGGCGAGCTTGGTGGAGCTGTGTGGCAGGATGAGACAGGCGTTAGGGCAGTTACGTCAGGATATGAGGTGTTAGGAGGATGAGTGAGGGGTGAGAGTGACTGTTTTTTGAGAGGACAAGTGAAGTGTTAGGACAGATATGTGTGGGTATGAGGTGTTAGGAGGCTGAGTGATGGGTACGAGTGGGTGTCTTTGAGGGCAGTGAGGAACAAGTGAGGCTGTGTTTCTGAATAATGGGGTGTGAGTGAGTTGTTATTTTTGAGTTAATGAGTGAGGTATTAGATAATGAGGTGTTGAGGTATTAGGGTCTTGAATGATATGTATGAGTGGCAATTTTTTGAGAGGATAAGTGAGGTATTATGACAGTGAGGTTATGAAGTATTAGGGTCTGAAAGATATGTGTGAGTGTGACCATTGCTTAGGGAGGATGAGTTAGGTTAGGTTAGGTTAAAGTTTTGAGCGATACATGCAAGTAGGTAATTAATTTAGGCCTTCATTTGCTGTTGCTCAAGGAAGGAACGGTGTGGTGGACCTTATGGTATCTTAGGTTAGGTTAGGGTCTTGAATGCTGTGTGAGTAGGTATTAGCCCTTAATTTACTATTGCTCAAGGAAGGAACTGTGGTGGACTTAAGGGTATCTTTGGTTAGGTTAAGTTAGGTTACAGTCTTGAGTGATATGTGTGTATTTATTATTGCCCAAGGAAGGAACTGTGTGGTGGGGTGAAGTATCTTAGGTTATGTGATGCTAGGGGCTTGGATGATGTGAAGGAGTGTTTGGTGTGTTTCGTGAAGACAACACAGTGCTAGACCTTGCCATCTTGGTGCCAGGGAAGGTGCTACAGTGTTCGTATAATTTCCTTAGATTTATATAGGATTTTAGAAGGGTTTGTTTGTATGAATGTGTGTGTGTGAATGTATTGGACAGTTTATTTTCTTAGGTTTGTGTAGGTTGGTAGTGTGTTTGTGTGTATGTGTGTATAGCTAGCATCATGGGTAGAATATTGTAGTGTGTGAGTGCATGTGTGTGTGTGTGTGTGTGTGTGTGTGTGTGTGTGTGTGTGTGTGTGTTTAGCTAGCATCATGGGTATCGGTATCAGGCATGTGAGGCGAGGAAGTGTTGCCGCAGCTCTCGAAGTAAGTGAGCGCCTCTCCCTTGACCACCACACACAGCCAAGGCACCTGCAGGAGGCCCTCAGTTCGCTCCTGGTGGGACACTTGGGACGAAACATCAAAGTCTCGGCCATACAGTGCGGGGAGCCAGTGCTGGTACCATCACTCCTCCCTCCCTTCCTCCGTATTGTACTGCAGAATGCCTCCATTTAGTTCTGCCTCGCCGCCAGTAGAGAGCTGTCCTTCGTTGAGAGAGGAAACTGCTCCTGTAGTAGTTTAGCGCTTGCCTCGCCAATCAGAGGTGTTGGAAGGGACCTGTGATGATCTGATTGGTTCCTGAGCTAGATTCTTTTGGCTGTTTGTCTAGTGCTTGTATGTCTAGCCAATCAGAGGTGTTGTAGAGGACAGTTAGTGATCTGATTGGTCCCTAAGGCTTCCTATTACTGAATTCTGGAGTGTTGCTATATTTTCAGCTTAGATCTTGTAGTGCTGACTTATACATCCTGTGACGAGGCATTGCTGAGTCTTGGAAAGTAATCTGCTGGTGAAACGTCTTTTGTGAGATGCCTATTTGAGAATTGCCTGGGTGTAGTGTGAATAGAATGGATGGTGAAAGTAATGGTGATGTGTATGAAAGGCTGGGTGTGACTGGTAAGGGTGGAGAAGTGTGGGGTGTGTTGAAGGTGAGGTGGAACATATCCTGAAGTAGTTTGGTTATAGAAAGTAGGTGAGAATGAGATGAAATAGCTGTAACAGTGAGAAGAATGGCAAAGAATGAGATGACCAAGAGCATAATACGCATATTCGGTTATGGTAGATGTGATGTTTGCAAGAGAATGACCTGCTGGGGACTGAAAGAAAGGGATGAAATTAACATGAATATTATAACACTTAAAGGGTGAATACAAGAACAGAAATAAGTGGAGATCTCTTGCAACCATTCTCTGCAGACAGGTCTTCAGGAGCTAAGATATAGATAGATAGGTAGACAGATAGAAAGATGACGTGAGCTAGGTAGCAGGAGCCGCAGTGAAATGGACGGAAGTGGTTGTTTATATTGTATAACATAGAAGGCGGATGGGAAAGTGAATGGATTAGAGTGGAAGAATGAAGCGCAGTGAAAGAATTAGGAGAAAGTGCTTGTATAATAGATAAGTTAGATGGAGAAGTGAATGAATTAGAGTGGAAGAATGAAGTGCAGTGAAAGAATTAGGAGGAAGTGCTTGTATAATAGAGAAGGTAGATGTGGAAAGTGAATGGCTTAGTGTGTGAAAGAATAGAGTGCAGTGAAAGAGTCAGGTGGAAGTGGTTGTGTGGTAAGGAAGGTGGATGGGACAGTGAATACATTAGTGTGCAAGAATGAAGTACAATGAAAGAACAGGGATATGCAAGGTTGAAATATTTAAAGAAGTGAGTGCAGAAAATATTAAATAGGAGTATACTAAATTTGATACATCTAATTTCTAATAAGATAACCCATAAGTCTTTATAGTTGTGCATGAGGCTTATAAGTAAATTTGTGCTATTAAATCTCCTTTCTTTTATAAATCAGTCTTGGAAACTTGTGGTTCGTTTCTGTCACAAGTTGTTTTGCCCATTCCGCTTCCCATAATGCATTTTGTGTGTTCTCTTTACATTCTTCTCCCTTCTAAGTTCACTGATGTTAATGTCCTTTGTTGGGTTGGTATATGTTAAAAGAAGGGATGATTGATATAGATTAATTAAAAGAAAAGAAACACAAGTGAAATAGTGATAAATGAAGAATTGTCTGAGAGAGAGAGAGAGAGAGAGAGAGAGAGAGAGAGAGAGAGAGAGAGAGAGAGAGAGAGAGAGAGAGAGAGAGATGAAAGAATAGATCATGAGAGAAGAAGAAGAGGGAGTGGGGAAAGAGAAGAAAGGAAGAAGTGTACATAAAACTCCAGTGAAGGAAGGGAAGGAGGGAAGGAAGTAGAGGAGGAGTAACCATGAAACTCAGGTGAAAGAAGGGAAGGAGGGAAGGAAGAAAAGGAGTAATCATGAAACTCCAGTGAAAGAAGAGAGAAAAAGGAAGGAAAAGAGGAGTAATTATGAAACCCCAGTGAGGGAAGAGAGAAAAAGGGGAAGGAAAGGAGGGAAGAAAGAAAAGGAGGAGTAGTCATGAAACTCAAATGAAGGATGGGAAGGAAGAGTGAATAAGTGAAGGAAAGAGGAAGTAATTAATCATAAAATTCTCCATTGGTCATCATGTCATTATATCAAAGCATCAACCTTTCTATATCCTGACAGGAGGAAGCTGGTCTCTTCTAAAAGCAATCCCTGTCCCTGCATATGGCTTGTGTGTGCTTTGTAAACACTCATAACTCTTGAGTTCTGTGGTGTGGCACTAACAAAGGTAACTCCAAGTGTGTGTGTTCCTCAATGTGCACTGCCTTTGTTGTGTGTTGTGTGAGCTTGTGACACCCGTGATGCTCCCCAGTTTGTTTGTTTGGTGAGAGAGTGACAGAGAGAGAGAATGTTCTGTGATATTCTATTGGTACCATATTGTCAGCCAGTGCACAGTGGAAAACTTCATTACTTTGTGCATCTTCACAGGCAGGACTTTTTTGTATGGTCTTCAAGTGGAGCCAGTTGCTTGATACCTTGAATTGTCTATAAACTCTAGTTTCATTAATGGCAGGACAGTCAGTGCCAAACATCATTCACTTGGCGCAGGTGATCATCTTGGCGTGAGCAATAAAGAGTTGGAGTTGTGGTCACTTCGAATGTTGTGTCGGGGATTCACCTCCTGCTTTCTTCCTCTCTTGGGTTCCCTTTAGGTCAGTTCGTCAGTGTTTCCTATTACTGAATTCTGGGATGTTGCTATGTTTTCAGCTTAGATCTTGTAATACTTACATAAAGCTGCTGTGAAGAGGGCAGTGCTTAGATTCATTACCATTTGGACCAAGATAGACACTAAGACTTAAGTGGTGTTGGTTGACCTTGACTGTCCTGCTACTACACTACTGTTGTACTTAATGTTTACTTCCTTATACTTAAAACTGATATATTCCTTCTGAGGCTAAGATTACATACTTGTTTAATGTGATAAGGCTTCATGACGTCAAGATATTATCCTGTGTTGCATGAATCAGTGTCATGCATGTGGTGGTGTAGATACAAGTACAGAAGATTCTGGAGACAGTGAAGTAACGCTGTGTGACAGTTGTGTCTTCCGATTCCATGGCATGAACTGTCCACTTTTCTTGGAAGTATTTTCACCTTCCACTCTATCAGTGATTTTCCTCTCCCACTTGCATGTCCCTCTCGTGTGAGGAGGACAGACATGAGAGGCAAGACAACCTCTCCTTCCCTTCAGATGGTACTAACTGAAACTTTCCATTTTGATGTTTTAGTTTAGCTTTGCCTTTGTGCAGCATACATACAAAATGATGACTTGGCCAGTTTCTTCTAGAATGTTGTTATGTTGACTTTGTATAAAAATGTTTGCTAATTGACTTGATAGTGGAAACCAATTAATTTGTTAATAATTGCTCAGTTAATAGTATAAAGCTGACTTAGGTAATTGTAATACCAGAGTGTTGTAATCTTGATTTATAAAGGTGTTAGCTAACTGATGATTGTTGAACAATCCAAGTCTTTGCATTGTTTGTTAATATACATAAGTACATACATTTTTTGCATTAATGTTATAACTGAAAACAAAATCACTAGGAACTAATGACTACAGTAAATTATCCTTTCATTATTCATTGACCAGTTTATTGACAAAAAACTTGTAAATTTGTAACCTTACTGTTGTGACAAAAAATCTTAAAGGAACAGGATCATAGTTTTATCTGAAACTTCATTCCTTAAGAATGACATTGATATATGTTTTTGGTACCCATGAAAATCATTGATGTAGTGCCACTCATGTGATGTCCATTGTTGTGCTGGCCTATCACATCATGTCATGTCCTGCTGGCCTCACTTTAGGGTTCTCTCTTTGAAGGACTTAGTTCTTTGCCATGTGGGAGATGCCTGACTGGTCCTTGCCTTGCAGATTGCCGAGACCCTGGATGTGTTGCGCTCACTGCTGTCAGGCCATCTTAGCAGGCAGCAGGAAGTGAACCACCTGTTGACCAGTGCCCCACTGCTGGTCGGAGAGGGTCAGGTCAGTCAATGTCTTTGTTCAGCTATCGCTGTTCATCACTTCACTGATTCCTTCCCTCACACTCACCTTCGTTTACTCCCCAGGGTGGCGGTGGCGGGGCCCTTCATTCACCCCGAGGAGGAGGCCAGGCCAGGAAAAGTCCCCGGCAGGCACCTGAAGGAGCAGAAGGAAGCGCAAAGACATTGGTTCGCCAAGGAACCTTCAATGTGGATGAGGAAGGGACGGAAGGGGAGCAGGAAGGCCCCACCACCCTCCATGCCACCCTGGATGCCCACCTCACTAGGACAAAGGGTGTGAGGCAGCTCAAATAAAAGGGTGACCAAGGGAGAGACTGAGAAAGAGAGGGTTGGGTGTCATTACTGCTGCTGCTGCTGCTGCTGCTGCTGCTGCTGCTGTTATTATTATTATTACTGCTGCTACACCACTTCTGAGACTGTGGCTTTTTTTTCTCTTTTTTTTTTATGCTATAAGGACTGGTTGCTCTTCTTTTGTTGCTGTTGCTGCTGTCACTTTACTATTTCTTCTTCCTCAACTTCTACTAGTACTACTGCTACTGTGATTCCTTTCCAATTCTAATTTGATGATACTCATAACTACTGCTATTTCTACTCTTATTACTAATACTTCTTCAATTACTGTTTCTACTTCTACTTCTGCTACTACTACTGTTACTTCTGTTCCTCCTCTTCCTCTTCCTCTTCTTACTATGTTAACTTGATTATTCTCCAGCTAATAATTTCGCCATTTCTACAACTGACTATTACTACTACTACTACTACTACAATTCCCTGTACTATTTCTTCCACTACTACTCTCATTACTACTGCTGTTGTTATGGTGGCAGTGATGTTGTGTCCAGTAGCCCCATGACACAAGCGTTCTGTCTGTGATGTTCAAAAAAAGTTCCTTTCGTCACAACACAAGGAGGAGTCTCATGGAGTCTTGGCATCAGTGAGAGCTCTTTGGCCAGTGAGTCAGTGAGGCTGTTGTCAGTGTGTGGGCTGCATTCAGATTTGAGTGTAGTCTGTGTGTAGGTCCGGTGTGGGTTGCAGTTTACTGTCCTGATTGATCACAAACAGTTACACAATCAAAGGAATTTATGTTGATGTAATACAGGCAAATTGTGATTATGAGTGACTTACTTTCACTGGAAGTCTTTGTGAATTTACAGAGATTAATTTTGTGTTCTGTGGGTTTTTTCGAGTAGGTGTGATTTCAGTATTTTTAAGTTATTTTTTTGGATTTTAGTTAGAAATGTGAGTTCTACATTTGTAAAATCAGGATAAAGAACAATATTACTTTATTTGTAATGGAAAATTTGTAAATTCAACGTTCATAGATTTTGCATCACCTGTACTGTGTTGTGAAGAGATTAGGAACTGTTTCAAGATCAATTAGAGATTAGGACATGGGGAAGCAGGGAGTAAGAATCTGTATACAAAGAGTTTGGCAGGAGCCTTTTCATAGCTTTTCCAGTCATTTTGTTGACAGTCACTCATAATTTTGCTTTTGATTGTTGGTTAATCTTTATTGTCTTCTCAAATTAGTGGAGACTTAGTGAAGGCAAACTTGTGAGTGGATGGTGGATGTCAATGAACTGGCTGAAGAAGTGATGCTAATACCTTCTGTCCATTCCTGTGTATATTCCCCTCATGTCCCTTGTGTTTTGGAGTGATGAGGCATCCTTGAGATCTTCCTCTGCTTATTGACACTTCTATTTGCTACTTAGTATTTGTTTTTATTGTCTGAACCGTTGGTCATTCGGCCTTGTGTTCATCTCCCTGAGTCCCGTGATGCACAAAATACGTTACACATTCAGAAGGATTGAATGTTCTCTGTATTGATGTCTATGTAACCATTATGTTAGCACTAGCATTGCACACTGTATTATAATATTTACAGAACTCTCGTAAGTCACGTATATAATGCACAAACTTAGCTTTGCATGCACGTAAACTATGGATCTCCTCTTAGCATCATGTGATATATTGAAATGCATGAAGCCTCCTTTTGACATCCTTCTTTAGGTAGCTTGTATGTTTTGGTTAAAGGCGAGGCTGTGTAGATCTCTCCTTGGTATTGTGATATATTAGTGCACAAAACTATTTATATTGATGCACAAAACTGTTTTTTATCTCCTAAGTGGATTCTTTAATTCGGTTGTAGGTGAGATCTGTTAGGTCTCCTCTCCCTGCTGTCTTTATGTGATATATTAATGCATACCAAATTATCTTTTTTTTTTTTATCTGCTAGGAATGTAGCTTTTTATTATGCTTATAGGAAAGCCTTTTTTGGTTTTATCTCTCTGCTGTCTTGATTTTGTGAAATGTGGTGATGAGAGGAAATGTGGAATGATGCAAAAGTATTATATCTCTAATGTTTCAGCTCTGAAGATGACAACAGCAGAAATGTTAGAGAAATAAAGTACTTCTTCCTCACTCTGTCTCCCCTCACCACCATATTCCTCTCCCTTGCTGTGCTTTTTCTTGATTGTGATATGTTCATGCACACCAAATTTTGTACCCCTAAGTAGTAAGGTTGTTTTGATAGAAGGTGAGAGGTGAGTCTTTTCCCATGCTCAGTGTTGTGTAGTGTTGCTGCCCCTCGCCACAGCAACACTCGCGTAGCCAAACCCAGACATCGATTCATGGTTAGAGTTGTCACGTTCCCCATCATCCCTCCTGTTGATAACTTGCTATTTGTGTCTCCCTGCTTTTCTTACATGGGATTTTGGTTGAATGAGTCGTCCATCTGGGAAGCAGTTGAGATTGCTGTCGCTTTGATGTGATGAAGTCCTGGTCATGTATCAACGCCTCCCTGTCTTTGCCTCACAGGATGTTGATTGGTTCTTGAAACTGATCTGGAGACACGGAAGATAGTGGTTTTGATGTGTTTAACTCTTGTTTGTTTCATTGGTATCTCCAGGTCTTTATTAAGGGAGATGTTGATTGATTCAGAAGATTCATCAGGTACAGGAGGCATTCAAGTTGGTGGTCGTTTTGATGCGTTTAACTCCTATTTGTTTTGTCATTGTCTCCAAGAAATTAATCAGGTATAGGAATAGTCAAAATAGTGTTAGGTTTATAAAATTCAGTGTCACTCCTTTTTTCTGCAGATATTGGGTCTGCCTCAATCACTCATGGCTTGTTTCACTTAGAGCATGAAGATCTGTAGGCTGTGCTGTAATTAGTGTCACATAATTCATCACAAACATCATCCGTGAGTGTTTGTTGGTCTCTGTGATCTTTTACTTTCCCCCCATAAGGTTGATCAATTGAATTAAGTACATTACTGTAAGAGTTTGCTATTAATACAGCAGTTTTTCTTCCATATCAAATCAGGAATCTCATTAATCTATCACTGTCCCCCCAACATGTAGATAAATGGAGTTACATACGGTGATGGAGATCTTCTGTTGATTCAGCACTCAGCAGGTCGTCTATTAATACAGCAAGTTTAATTTTTCTTGTATGTCAAATAATTCAGGAATCCCATTGATCTGGAACTGTTCCCTCACCATGTCGATAAATGGAATTATGTACAATGATGTAACGATGCAGGTTTTTTTGTTGGTACAGCAGGTTGTCTATTAATACAGCAGGTTTGATTTTCTTCTATATCAAATAATTCAGGAATTTCATTAATCTGCAAATTTTTCCTCACCATGTCGATAAATGGAATTATGTACAATAACAGGATTTTGTTTTGATACAGCAAGTTGTCTATTAATAGGGCAGGTTTTGTTTCTTCTGCTGTACTGAATCAAGTTCCTCAGTAATGCATATTCTGCTTGAGGCCTCATTTACCTTCTCTCAGGACTTGCTGCATGGTTACTAGGAGACCCTTGTTACATAACTAAGCTTTGGCAGCTGCAGACAAGGGCTTGTGGTGGCTTATGGCTGCATGGCTGGACTGGGTTGTTTAATAATGAATTGTGAATCTCAACTCTACCCCAGAAGTTTGTTGTTCCCAGGAATTTAATTATTTCTGTGGTTTTTGAACATTTCTTCTGTCTTTTGCTCATTCTTGGGGATATTTGTGTCCCCGTCAGTCTGTTGGTAATGTGTCAGGTGCATGAAGGACAGTGTTCCTTTGCCTCAATATTGTGTAGCTTACAGAGTGCCCTGGTTGTGTTGGCACGTTGCTCAGACCCACGACGGGGTGAAAGCTGCTTATACCATGCCATTCTTTTGGTGATCAGACAGCCTTGCTTGTTCAAATGCTCTGGAAAAGTAAGTGTACATAGTGAATGGACTAGAATCTGCATTGTATTTCATTCTGTCACTATACAGTTGCTTTTACATACGTAATTCAGGTTATACTTACAAGTGCTCAAATAATTCCCTTGTTTTGTTATAAAGAAATAAGAAATACCATGGAAAGACTGCAGTTAAAACTGGTTGTAAAGTTATGAGCCACAGGGAACTACAAACTGGTGAGGTGTGACTGCAGAGGCACAGGATTAAGAGGCATTTTGTGTCCTTAACAAAATGCTGCTGGTCATGGTTAGTAGATTAACATGCATCAACTTCCAATGTGTTGTGCATTTTAACTTCAATCTTAAGTCCTCATTTGCTGTGAGTCTCCTTACCAAACTTGTTACCAAACTTGACAATGGAGACAGTAACAGCAGATCAGGGGATTTGAGATTAAGGGTGAATATTGAACAGTAGAAGTGCAGCACATTAATCAGCTATTCTCCAGGACTACTTTTATCAGCTGTGTTTATTTGTGCTCACCCTTGCCTGTGTTGTGTTGCCTGTTGGTGTGCCTCGGGCTGGAGTGTCACTGCCCCTTGCCACTGTCTACACAGAGGTTGTTCACGTTAAGGTTGTCCCTTACAGGAGCAGTTTGTTGAGATTAGTGTGTTATGCAAAATAGGTTAAGTCCCTTTTTTTACTTTCTAAATTAGATATATTTTTGTGCTGCTTAAGGCATAAGTGCCTCTAAGGAACACTCTTTGGTTGGCAAACTGAAATTGTGTTCTTCAGGGATGACTTTTGTGTAAATCTTAAGAGTGGAGAGTTTAGTAGGAGTGTGAGGATTGCTGTCACTGCCCTCCCTTCCTGGTGCTCCTGGAAGCCTTGGACGCACAAATGACAGACATAACTAGTCCGTAGAATTGTGAAACCGACAGCTGTTGGAGATGTAAGCGTGTAGTTTGCTTGTTCGTCCAGCGTAGGACCTGTGAGCTGAGATACTTAACAAGGGTATCAGCGAAGACTCCTTGAGGGGATTTATTACTTCCATATTTTTGTAAGTAGCAGGAGAACTTTGTGCCTTTTATTAGTACACGTAAGGAAATCTGGTAGACTGGAAACACTGCTATGAAACACTTTCATCCTCCCTTGTGCCAGTCTCTGTGGCCATGAGGGAGCAGCACTTGTAGCTTCTGGTGTTCTGTGGTCTTGTAGCCAAAGTGCAGAGCTTTATCCATTTACTGTGTACTGTATATTGAAAAAAGGCAAAATATAAACTCATGGTACTCTTTGATCTTTCTCTATACTGCACCTATGTAGATGTAGAATGCACACTGTGTATTTTAGAATATACGGGTCTTAGTATGTACTATTGTAACTAGTCTGGGTTTGTTGCACTTGGTTTTGTGGGCAAGGTGGTAATATACAAGTATGGATTGTGGGATTGCTAGATGGCTCAGGTTGTGAGTTTGATCCTGGCTCACAGCAATTCTTTCTGAGGGGAGGAGTAGCACCTTCTCATAACCCTGAAGTGGTACAACATTATCTTGTGGTGGTGGTGGCAATACTCGTCACTTTTTAACTTGATTTGTATTGGTGCAATGATTTTAACCTGACAGTATATCTTGAACCAATTTCCAAATTTTCATCTGTTTGGTATGATGCAATGATTTCAATATTTATTTAGATAATCTAAGTTAGTGAGAAGTTGTGGGTGACATTGATGATCTTTGTCCACATTCTGTATTAGCTTTGATGTGGCCTTTACTTAGTTACTTAGAACTGAGGAGTACATGGGGAAGAGAGTGCTGGAGATGGAGCCACCAGTCAGGAAGAGAGGAAAACCAAAGGGAACACTGTATGAGTGATGGTGCAAGTGGTGGATGTAACAAGATTTAGAAGACAGAGTAAGGTGGAGATGAATGATATAATGTGGAAGTTACTTAGGACTGTGTGTTTTGTACTTGTCACTTCATCTTGGTATTCTAAAGGGTATAGTGCATGTGACTAAGAATATCCATCAGCTCATCACCTGTCCTCAGATGTTGTGGTGTTATTTGTTGTTACGGACAGCACGTTACCGGTCACAGGAATAAGGTAATGATTTTTCAGCTATGGTCGCCAAAAGCAATGAATTTTTGCCTATTGTTATTTTTGCAGATTCACAAAAAAGTAATTATTTTATCAGATTCAAGGTATAAAGATGAATAAGAACTACAGAAGATAAGTAGGAAATTAATTCTTCTCATACAAAGTCACAGTATTACAGATGGCCCATGCAACACTCAGTACCAAATTTTGTACCATGACTCATTCAATTACCACATCATTCACAGAGCCACACACTGCAATACCCATACACACCACACCACACCTCACCAATCATTCCTTCTTATCTTCACACCTTCCCTTCATTTGTTCCTATCTCTTGTCAATCCTCACCCATCACATATACACCTTCCCTTCACATCTTCACCCTGATTTACCACCTCTCACTCTCATCCCCTCTCCTAAGCCTCATCCATCACACATCTTTCACTAACCATCCCTTCACATCCTCCTATCACTCACTCCATCTCACCCCATTCACTAACCATTCCTTCACATACATCCTTGAGTCAATAAATCTCACCCCTACTCCCTGCTCTCCCCCAGCCTCTCCTCCTGGTACACCTCCTCTGGTGCATCAGAGCTGAACCACTCGTGAATGATGTGCTGGCGGTACGACTCCCCCTCAGGGTCACACTCCCCAGAGAACCTGTCCTGGGGGACGTCATCAAGGGCATAAAAGGCCTCGGCATCCTCCTGAGGGCCCTGACGCTGCAGCACAAAGTTATGGAGGGCGAAGCAGCTCAGTATGACAGCACACGATGTCTTGGGGTTGGAGCGGAGTTCCCTGGCGGTGCACTGGAAGCGATGGCGGATCATGCCAAACGCCTGCCTTGCCCTGCGTCGTGTGGAGGAGTGGGCACGATTGTAGCTCCTCTCTGCATGTGTGGATGGACAAGGCACCGGTGTCAGGAGGTACCGCTGGCACTGGTACGCTGCATCCCCTACCAAGTGCCCATACTCACCCTGCTCAAGGACCCTACGCAGCCGGGAGTTGTCATATATCAGCCAATCAGGGACACTGCCACCCCAACGCACTATGGCGGTGAGGATGCGCAGGTTGGGCCCCACCACCACCTGGCAGTTGATGGAGTACCAGCCCTTACTGTTGCGGCACTGCTCAGCCATGGTGCCCCCTGGATTGGAGATCCTCATGTGAATGCAGTCGATGGCACCAATCACGTTTGGGAACTGTGCCACCTCGTAGAACCTGCAAGAATGTGTGTGAGTGAGGATCTGTGTGTGTAGGAGGGAGGATTTACATGCATACGCATAAGCATGTATATGTGAAGGGAAACTGTTTACTTTGTTGTTTTCTCTCTCATTATGTAGATTTTATTTATCTAATCCTAATCCCCCCACCCCCCTGTCTCTCTCTCTCTCTCTCTCTCCTGACCTGGGAAGACCACAGACCCACAGTATGTCCCCCTGCAGTATATAAACCAACCAGTTTTCAAGGTTTTGCAATAGTGACACTTGTGTACTGAGAACTGACAAATTATAATAATTAATCTCTGTATTGCACCAACTTTTGCTGATTTAGGCTTTGGACTGCCCCGGTATGTATTTGATGAAGCTCAAAGTGTCATATCATTACTTTCATCAGTAGTGTGTTGTGGATCTGAACTCTCTTTGCTGGTTTCTGAATATGAGAGCTGCTTAGTGCTTTCTCCCCCACCCTCCCATGAACATGATGTGCCAGGATCCTCAGCTAACATTATCTCCTGTGAATGTGTGCATGCCCTAACCCCCAACAAACATAACCCCTCCAAAGATGTGTACACTGTTACTACCACAGTCCTCCTATGATCACCTGTTTATAGTCACTCCCTACCTCATGATGGCCCACCATAATCCACCTGTCTGTCTGTCCCTCCCCTCAGCCACTCACCTCTCGTGTATCTCTGGAGCCTGAGTGGTTGAGGGGAACACCACAAACTGGCCGTAGCGCCGAGCCAACGCCTCCGAGACACGGTGGATGGTGCGGCACACGGTGGGCTGACTCACCTCCAGGCCATGCTGCTCCCCCACCTCCTTCTGGTGATGCAGGAATACTGTGTGAAGATTTAATGAATGCACAAAGTGAAGTGTCATAATAATATCCAAAGGAGCAAAATACGTTAATAAAGACTTAATAAATGCACAAAGTGAAGCGTGTTTGTATATCCCCAGGAGGACAATGTGTTAATAAATTAGTAATTCAAATCAATAATAACAAGCATAGGCATCACACACTCACTCCCCCTACAGTTCCTCACACAAATACTAGCAATAATCAGTCATAATCAGCAGTCATTTTAGCTCACTGGAGGACACACAAATGTGTTACACCTGTAACTGACCAATGCTCTCACACTGGCTTGCTGGCCTATATATTCCTTGGCTTACTTATTCTTTGGCTTTCTTACCAAAGTCCTTATTTATTTGTAAATAAGATGTCAGATCATACAATAAAATTTCATAAAATTTACTTCATAAAATTTACTTGTATGATTAAATAAGTGTTTTGGTAGGAAAGCCAAAGAATAAGTAAGCCAAGTGGTGTATGAAAGCACTGGCTGGTGACAATGTTACTACATGAGTGTCCTCAGGTGGCAAAATTACTTGATGCAGCACCACACGACCCTGCTGCTGTGGTCTTAAATCAGCTGATGAAGCACACACCTGGTATGAGCCGGTGCAGTAAAAATGCAGGGCAAGCAACAGCTGGTAGGGGGCTGGGAGGGGGCGGCCACGGTTATCCAGGCGGTCAAGGTCACCCTGGATGATGGAGAGCAGCTCACGAAATGACTCCTTGGAGAGTCTGTGGGAGGTTGCTGCATTGGTCTTCTCTTCCCTCTGTGGCAGGTTTCTTCAATACAACTCTTACTTCCTTCAAGTGTTAAATTCTAACTATACAAATTAGTTTTAAAAATGCCACTTCCTTTCTCTGCATACAATGCCACTTCCTTTCTCTGCATACAAAGTACTATTGAAATACCTAATACACACACAAAAGAGAAAAGTAACACACTAAATATTAAAAGATTAATAAACTAGATAGTAAAAGGAAGGAAAGATTTATCGATCACTGGAATGAAGAAAAGGCAAACAAAAAAAGTTTATAAGTCTGAAAAGGAAGACTGACAAAACTGCTATTGCATTAACATGCACAAAAAAAGGAAAGACAAAGTAAAAATGAAAAGGCTGATACACAAAGTCAATAAAATCACACATATACGAGGAAAGGGAGGAAAGATTTACGAATCACCAGAAAGACGAAAAGACAAATAACAGAGAAATTCTGATAGGAGAACTGATGAGAGAAGCACCAGCCACTCTTCACTATACACTTCCTGGAAATATAAGCATACACACACAAGGAGAGGGAGGAAATACTTATGGATCACCGGAAAGAGGAAACTACAAATAAAAACCAGAGAAATATAAGAACTTGAAAGGAGGACAGACAAGAGAGAAGCACCAACCACTTCTCACCTGTACATCTCCTGGAAGTGCTGCTCTGTGTACTTAGTGAGGGGGTCTGTAGGATCCGTCAGCTTGGCACTAAGAAGCAGTAGCTGTCTGTACCGCCGCAGACGCACCTCCCGACGCAGGCTGGCAGTGGATGGACGATGCGACACTGCCTGGTGATAGGAATGGGAAGCTTAGGAGAGGAACAAGAGAAATACAGATGTGATACTGCCTGGTGATGGAAATGGGAGGCTTAGAGGTGGAATAAGAGAAATAAAGATGTGATACTGCCTGGGGATGGTAAAGGGAGGCTTAGAGGAGGGACAAGAGAAGAGAAGTGACATTGCCTGGTGACAGAAATGGGAGTCTTGGGAGAGGAACAAGAAAAGTGAAGATGTGACACTGCCTGGTTATGGTAATGGGAGGCTATGGAGAGGAGAAGCAAGAAAAGTGAAGATGAGACACTGCATGGTGATGGTAATGGAAGTCTTAGATGAGGAGGAACAAGAAAAGTGAGAGTTCTGATGATAAAAGGATGAAAGGAGAGCGTGGATGATATGGAAATGCAAGAAATCTCTACTTTTCTAAATTCCCTTCTTTACGTAGCTAAAATTCCGTGACAGGATCCTTTTAAGACTAACTTCAGCTGTGACCATGTGATACATGTACATATTCTATATATTTCTATATATATATTCTATATATTTCTGCACGTACATATTGGACTACAGAAAAGTTATCAGCCTTTTTAACTCTTTCACTGTAATACACAACAGTTCACAGCATTAAAAGCATCTTATGGAGTCTACAAGAAAGGGATAAAAGAAAAGATTTTGTGATTTCCAGACAGTACAATGTTTGGAGGTGGCTGCAGAACAAGTAAAGATGTCTCAGAGTGGTTAGTGATTAAAGAATGATGTGCCAAATAGCAGTGAGTGTTAAGAATTCAAGAACATTGTAAAGACCATGACATTTGCTGAATAATTTATGTCCACCTTTCATTCTTGTCCATACAGTTATCTACTCAGTCTCTCAGATTTCTCTACTGATCCTGTATCTAAAAAAATAAACAGCCTCTCAGATTTCTCTATTGATCCTGTTTCTAAAAAAATAAACAGAGTCCATTCCAGTCACCTGCTATAGTATTTGAAAATTAATTCCTTTTATCTTTTCCTTCTATTCAACTTCATCAACTTTCAAACATTTCACATCTTGCCCTATTAAGATTACCAACACCATGATCTTGGTATGGTCTCTATGACACTTAAATATCTTCATCAGGTTCCCTCATACTTTGTGTCTATCAAATTCAACTAGTTTCACAAAGACACACTCACCCTATACATCATCGTCCTCTTCTCAGCAATTCAAGACATCAATGCGCTTCACTCACTCAGTATGTGGTGCCCCCTTGTGTCTGTGTGTCCATGTAAGGGTTGTGGGTGTGAATGTGCATAAGTCTGTGTAGGTGTGTGTGTGTGTGAAGAGACATGTTGGCTGCAGTCTGTGGGGATGTACATGTTTGCTGGGCTGCCACTTATCAACCTGAAATTAAAAAAAGTAGCATTAGAGAGAGAGAGAGAGAGAGAGAGAGAGAGAGAGAGAGAGAGAGAGAGAGAGAGAGAGAGAGAGAGAGAGAGAGAGAGAGAGAGAGAGAGAGAGAGAGAGAGAGAGAGAGAGAGAGAGAGAGAGAGAGAGAGAGAGAGAGAGAGAGAGAGAGAGAAACCTACATTTATACAATCTGAACAATCATGTGATAATACTGTTTTATCAAATCAATCACTGGTGTTTACTGCAAGTTCATCTATTATCTTCCAAAGCCTCTTCTCCAACATCATCTTGTCAATCTATCACTTGTCACCATCAACATCAGACATTCTCCTTATGCTTAGTTACTGCAATTTTGAAGGAGATACAGCAAATTTTGAGCCTTTATATCACTACAAGGGTAAGGTCGAAGCCAGGCATTTACTGTAACTTTGGGGGGGTGCAATGAGGGAAGTGTGTACAATGTTCCCCTTGATTAATAGGTTAAATATATATAGTTCTGAAAAGCCCCTCACTGTGGCATGGGGAAAAGACTGATATAATGTAATTAGTGTGACTTTAGGAGTGTTCAGGGAGACAAAACTCTTAGTTGTCAACATTCTAAAATCCTGCTTTTTCATCATGTCCCCAAGGTTGTTAAGCATCGGGAAAGAGATAAAGACAATTGAAGTATTAATATATGAAAGCGCTTCTATTGTCACTAAGCCAAAAATGTGTGAGTGGATTTCACTCTCTTGACTAGCATGCAGCAGGTTCTTTGCTATTCTGACTCCCCTTCTAGTAACATAACTAACCACATCACCCTCTCATATATAACAATGTTACAACACAAGTAAGTTAGTACAAGTTCCTGACATAATCCACTAACCCGCCATCCTTGTGCAGTTATTCTTTACTAATGAATATGTTAAACTATGAATATATGCTTGCATCAACACTGATTGGGTATGAAGAATGAAGGATTTTAGAAAACAATATCCTCTTAATTTCAAGGCAAAACTACTTCATCCTGATATATTTCTTTATTAATATGAAATTCCTCCTTGGCAAAATCAACTTATGTTAAAACATTAGTGTAGCCCAATTAGCTCACTTAAACTCCACTACATAAGTTCCCTTAACTGTCACTTTACAATTCCCTGATGACCAAACAGTCAAGAATATTTTACAACAAATTAGGTAAGCTCCTAAGTGGGACTTCATCCCTGGATTCTAGGACAGGGACTTCCTTAATTAGTTACTCCTCAGGCAGCAGACACAAGGTGGTCAGTATCCTGCATGTCCCTTACCTTTCCATTACACCGCTAGCCTTGTATTTAGACCTAAATACTAAATACAAGGCTAGCGGTGTAATGGAAAGGTGAGTGAGGGACATGCAGGATAAGGAGCAGGGCAGGGGTGTTGCTTCCTTCCCTGCCAAGCCTCAGGGAGAGTGTGGATCAAGTAAACACACCTGAACCACGCCTACCTGCCTACATCTGTTACCGCTCCACCTCGCCACACCTCCCACCACGCCCACATCCACACAGCAGTTATACAAACCTGCACACCTTATATTACCTAGGCACGTATTCTTTGTGTTGCTTGGAGCGTTGGTGTGGGTAATACTACTACTTCACAACCCTGGCAGCCTTGAGGAGTCACACTCACGCCGCCATGCTCGACAGATCAGCTGGTGTGAAGTTACCAGATTGCGTATTTTATTTTTTCTCCCTTTACACAGATCAGACAGAAACGTGAATAAAATGGATGTAAAAAATAATCTTATTAAGGAAAAAAAGTAATCAGTGAGCTAAAGATAAAGATAAAAGAAATGAGAAAAGGAGATCAGCCGGTGTCTCGAATTGCCAGATTTGGTATTATCATTTTTCTTCCGGTGCATAAATTTGATAAGAAATGAACTGAAAAAAAAAAAAAAAGCCTAATAACAACAAAATAATTGTCGAGGGAAAACAACTGAATATCAGTGCGATGAATAAGATAAAAAGAAAATAAATCGTTGCAAAGACGCAAATTACGAAGAAATATTGCTAAAAACTTAACAATATATGTTATCATATAAACTATAAAATCTTCCAGCCAGGGTGCGGAGACATTAGTATTAGTTTGATATCAATTATGTTGTGTACTTCTGTCTTTACAATAAGCTAACCAGGAGCACACAAATCACAACCTATACAGTTTGGGCTGGAGATTATGTTACATGAATTTTTCTTCAGTTATTGATCCAATTCGGGAATAAAACTCTGCATATCTCATGCCACAATGGTTAATAAGACAACTAGATATCAAATAGTAGTTTTTACAAGTTTCCTTATTGATTTTACACAACATTCAAAGAAGCTTAGTGGTAGTTCTTAAGGACATAAAATATCAGTTCTGACGCTTGTCCGTCCCCACATAATTACTGTTCGTGGAGGAAGTATCCTTAAGACATGTGACCTTAATGGTTATGACTAGACACATTCATGTCAACTAATAAATAATAAAATCAAGTTATTAGTGCGAGGCACGTTAAACCACTCCCCCACAACAGACGTCACTCCAGCTAATAATTGATAATTGGATACACAAGGCACTACACTTAGCCAGGCCATGATCCCGCGATCCTTCAGGGAGTGACTGAAGCACCTTCCGCATCAAATATCATGCTTAACCATACTGCCTAACTTTCGAAACACATTTATAGAGAACTGGCTGTGCCAGCTAAATACTAACAGCTACCTAAAGGATCGTTTTAGAAATACAAAGAATTCAGTTCACGCCCTGCTGAGCACTGCACTGACGGTCCATAATAATTTTTGCCTCGTATAGGTCTTCTGATCTGACTATCCCTTTACAAAACCTGATAACTAAAGAATTATATCAGGTCAAAAGACTTGAGACAGAGGGAAAATGCTAAACAGTGGAAGTGTGTACATTAGTCACTACTGATCACATACGTACCATCTCCTTCCGACAAAGGATAGTGTATTTCCCTGTAGTACATACACTAGACTTGTGACTGGTGAAGGCTGCCTCCCACTCCTACACGTTAGTCTCCAGCGTCTCAGCATCAGACTCCGAGATCCCTGTGTATCTTGAGGGCTGGACGTAGGAGCTGTGGCGGTGGTGAGGGAAGTCCCACACTGATGCTGTCCCTGGAACCTGAGAGAGGCTGCGTGTGCTTCCCTCTCTGCGTTTGAGGCGGCGGTGTGGCTCGGGGCTGAAGGACTGGTGGGAGAAGGCAAGACTGGAGGGTGCCTGACTGACTTTCCTTCTGGGGTCTCTGCGCAGGCTGGAAGGAACGGATGCGCCTCTTTGGCTTTGCTGGTAATGTGGCAGGAAGTGTTCAGCAAGCCGCGGCCAACGAGAGTGCTGGATTTCATTGATGTAAGGCTCGGCTAGGCTGGTGGAGGACACGCTGACGCCCTGGTGGTCAAAGAAACGGTCATTGGCCTGGTCTGTATCACTGAAGCTCGGGCAGTCACTAACCTCACAGCAGCTTGGGTAGTCCTCGCCCCTTCCATACTCTCGGCCTATAGTGCGTGGCTTCTTAATGCTCTGACGGGGGAACACTGGCGCCCCTGAGCTGTGTTGCAAGTCTGAGTCTGGCAAGTAAAAAGTATTCTCCAAGCTACGTTCATATTCCGTGTTTTTAGATGCTTGCACTGACATAAGCTCACTGACGTTTTTCAGGCTGGAAGTTGGGTCAGTTTGAATTTCCTTTTCTGAGTTTAGCGACACCAAATTCTCCAGTTCCTTCACAATGTTTTCCTCGCCTACTTGTTCTATTATCTGTAGCAGGGACGCCTCCAGAGCCTCGTCCATGGCGGCGTCCTGACCTGATGGTGGTGGGGGTGGTAGGTCTGTGCTGTTATCATGGAAAACTTCCTCTATTTTCTCTTCCTCGCCTTCCTCTTCCTCACTTCCTTCCACTGGAGAGTTAACCTCGTCCAGTAGTTCTCTCTACAGGAAAAAAAAAAAAAAGAAAAATAATAATAATAATGAAAGTTAAGAATAGAAAATAACTAAGGAGAAAAGGTAATGTTTCATTAATTATCTATTTATTATTGTTTTTAAGGTCAATATGAGTCTACTATTGCAGTACTTTAGATGAAGCTTCGAACAATTTTTTTTAATGAACAACATACATTTCAAAGTGACGAACGTATTTTTATATACAGATATATGAATATGACGTTGATTAATTCCTAAATCTGTATTCATGGCTTGATGGCTTGTTAGATTGATTTCACACAGCTATTATTCATGATTCAGTATCATTGTCTTACAATCTTGTTAGAAAAGTTTGGAGAACAACAGTTTGTATCCATCCCTGTTCACGAGGACTTCTAATTTCCTGAGCTTTCTGCAGACATTTCAGTTTTGTTCCTTGTCGACCGTACCTGCGCCATACAGGACGCAGCTGAGAGTCATCCCGCAGCTCACCATGCATGCCTTACCCTTTTCCTGTTGATGATGCGTTTTTGGGAGCACAACACGAAGAGGCGGTACAGCTGCAGGGACACGATCAGAGTGTTCTTGCAGGTGAAGAAAATGTTGAGGTGACTGACCACCTTGTACCCAAAGATGAGCGTCATCCTGAAGAAAGCACACATAAAAGATTGGGTCTGACGTTACCACACCGGATGAATAGGAAAAGTATATCATACACATTTATGTTTTAGTGATTATTATTCCATAAATGTGAGAAGTTTCTACAATACTAACCACTGAACGTAAATAAATCAATGCTTCACTTATGCTGTACATGAAAAGCAGCAGCACATTTTCCTTCATTAGGCTGACCACATGATTACTCATACATCTAAAGATACAAGTACTTGATTAAAGAAGATGCAATGAAAATTAAATAATAATAAAATATCATAGATTTGGGAACTGGTGACCGGTATGCACTGATGAATGGATAGAAGCTCTCCAGACTATAAACAGACGAGTTGGTCACACGTATATATTAGAGAGGTAGGTCACATGTGGAATGATAGAAGGAAGAAGAGGTAGAGGAAGACCCAGAGAAAAGTGTATCGATGGATTAATGAGACTGACCAACGGGAGGTTGACACCGCCGCAGTGAATCCAAGCTATGCAAGACGAGGCGAATGGAAGACCATGGTTGCCGACGTCCTGGAGGATGTGGCACAGCGGTGAGGTGAGACAGAGTTAAAGCACAAGCGGAAAAAGAAAGTTTTAAGTGGTTGTGTTGATGGAAAGGTTGACGTGCATGACACAGGTGAAGGTGGAGGGGAGAAGAGATAGGGCAAGACGAAGGCTGAAGTGGAGAGATGGAATCGAAACAGACATAAGACATCAGTGCCTGCAGAAGGAAGATGCACGAAAATCTTTCAAGAGGAAGGTCGCAGGACACTTCTCCAACTCTGGTTAATCCTTAAAGCTCCTTGTTCTTTTGGGAATGACGCCTGAATGGGTCTATTTCTATATAAATCTTGTTGCTCTTGGCCAGTAACCCTCTTACATAAAAATAAATAAATAAAAATAGATAAATAAAATAAATAAATAAATAAATAAATAAATAAAACAAATAAAAATAAAATGTCAGAAGTTATTTGCGACAACATACAAGAGCGATCTATCCCACCAGAAATCAACAAGGCCAACAAGAGGATAATGATGACGAAGACACAGGTGAAGTGCGCGTCTCACCTGAGGAGGAAGAAAGGGCCATCCTGCATGAGTACCGTGGTGAGGATGGCCAGGATGTCCATGTCGAGGTACATGATGAGGTTGTAGGAGCAGGTGGTCTTGGTGCCCCGCCTCATGCGCGACCCCGTGGCGAGGTCTGAGCCCAACATGGTGATCTCCTGTGGCGGTGGGTAGTTGATGGAGGGCCGCAGCTTTGGGGAGTGTGTGGCGCTCAGCACGAGGGTGAACTGCAGCAGCGACCACGACCAGATGGCTAGGTGGAGGTGGGGGGGGAGGGGGTGATGTAACAGTATTCGTGATAAAAGTACTGCTAAAAGAAATAAATACAAAAAGTAAATTACGTAAATGAAATGATATAGAAATAAAATAAAACAAGAGCCTTTATGATATAATTACTGGAAAAAAGAAATAAAAAATAAAATAAGATAGAAATAAAATGAAATAGAACGGAATAAACAAAATAATATAAACAGATAAATAAATGAATAGATTAATAAAAAAAATAGATAAAATAATGTTTAACTATCATATTGTCACTGACTTCGCTTCTCTGGGTAGGATGAAAAAGCTATTTACATGATACTAAATCCCAAATTTTGCTTGATTATTATTATTGCGTCTAATCCTGACGCAAGCCTGAAATGCTGTGATGTGAAGCCAGTCAATGTTGTCAGTCAGGATGCAGTGGCTTTCCTGCAGGAGGGACCCTGCACCAACAAACGAATGGGGAAAGCCAGACACGTCACACAGCCTGCCCGGAGAACCTGCGTGAGCTTACCTAGAGTGGCGTAGATCAGCTCCACGTTTCTGGTGACGGCGTCCTCCTGGAAGCACTCGAACAGCTCGATGACGTCAGCAGCCATGGCGAGGTAAGCCAGCAAGAGGCGAGATAACTGTTCTCGCGTCAGCTTGCCTGCAGGGAACTCTTGCATTAGGGAGTGGACAAAATAGTGATGAAAGATTGAGGATACTGGTTGACTCTTACATTAGGGAGGTAGACTAAGGAACATTACAAAAGCTTAAATAGAAGGAGAAAATTATGCACTATGAATCTTACGAGCAAGGACAAAATTTTGGACAATGAACCTTACAAACAAGAGAATAATGTCTGACTGGCGTAAGACTCTCCTAGTTACTGTTCATTAAGCACCTTAATATCTTGACTGCTAATGACATGCCTTCATTTGAGTGAATCTAAACATCTTTATTTATTTGAACAAAACCTTATTCATTCGAGGAAATTACGTAAACATAAATAAGACTACATGTGCTACCAAAGCCCTTGTATACATTCAATTACTTCCTTTGCTGTGATGTTTATCTTTCAAAATCATAGTCTAAATATGCACACGACCATGCACACGACCATCTTATTAACCCTTTCAGTGCTATGTGACGTGTTTCCTTAACCACAAACCACCCAGGCATTTCTTACGGTTCTGCAGCCGCCTCTGGTCATCACACTGGCTAAACACTTCATAATCTATTCTTTTCGTTCCCTTTCCTTTCTTACATGTGCTCTGAAAGATTTGATACAGCTCCTCTAGTGTTGTGCATTGTTACTTATCGCAGTGAAAGGATTAAGCTGCGGAGTACATAGTCAAAGCAGTCAAAGGGTTAAGGCTGTGTAGTATTGTTTATGTATGGAATGACTCGTATATTATTCTATTTACTGTGCAGACACCTCACCTTTGGGCAGCAGCCAGCGACCCATCAAGAGGATCACCAGCAACACCTGCTCCAGCACCTTCACCTCCTGCTGGATGTACGAGACGGGCTGAGAGCCTATGCACGGCTTCTGTAACATGTCACGCACTGTCACCACCACCACCACCACCACCACCACAACCACCAGCTCCTTGTCTTGTGTTAATTTCAGTGGGATTTAGCTCACTCCCTCCTCCATCCCCCCATCCCCCCCCCCAAAAAAAAAAAAAATAGTTCAATAAGTAAATATGTTTAATTCCTGGCTACTCACATCTGCCTCTGAGAATGAAGTCTTCATTTCAAGGGTTGAGTTGACTCTGAGATCGTTTAGTCCAAGTTCCAGGAGCCAGATGGGCGGAACCACAGATACCAAGTAGAGGAACACTGATGGACAGAACCTGGGGGGGGTGCATGGGGAGACCAAGACAAGAAGGTTTAAAAAGTGACACTTATTGCAGCCTCATGTCACCACTCATTAGGCTAGACCACTGGTTCTCAAACTTTGTACACCTTGGACTTTGCCAGTGCACCAAACCTGTAGTAAATGTAATGTAAACTTCCTAAAAAGGTATAAATTAAAAATACAGACCCGTCCAGGTAAATTTGGTGGCGCACTTTGGTGATAATCGCGGCGCACAGTTTGCGGATCACTGGTCTAAAGTAACGGAAGCTTATTACACTCATTATTTACCTGTGTGGTTCTTTACAATTAATCTCACCAGACGTATCATGTAGTTTAGCTTCAGTTTGTCCCCTAAACACTTCTAGGTTAAAAGTGTCTTCCTGTGCTCTCTCTCTCTCTCTCTCTCTCTCTCTCTCTCTCTGTCTTGAAGCGTTTTCATTTGCATAATTGATATTCTTTTTTCGGCAGCTCACGTACATAATGGAAGAGAGAGAGAGAGAGAGAGAGAGAGAGAGAGAGAGAGAGAGAGAGAGAGAGAGGCCCCGTGTATGTGCAGTGTAAGTGCGCAAATCACACACACACACACACACACACACACACACACACTCTCTCTCATGGCCTTGAAGGAGGAGGAAAAGTCATATGAGAGCAGACGAGAGACAACCTGAAGCACCGTACCATTTCATCTCCTCCCCGTTCCTGGCACAGATGGATACAATGCCCTCGAAGCCCTGCAGCATGAGGGGCGCCACCAGGTACCAGTAGGCTGCCTGTCCCTTCTTCAGGTCCACTAGCTTCCACACGGCGATGAAGGCGTGGGTGGCGAAGAGGACTCGGGTCACCACCGCCTTCAGGATGGTCACGAAAGTTTTCATTGTGTCATGGGAGTCTGTGGGAGTCTAATCTTTATCCGGAAATATTCTTTGATGTAAACGATTAGCAGGTGATTTTCTTCCTTGTCAGTCTTATACCACTGACTTTTTAAACCTTAGTATTACTGCTTTTCACTCCTTGTAGATGCAGGAGGTGGTCAGTTCTTGCGTCAAGTGTCAGTGAATCTTCTTCCCCTATAATGATGTAAACAATGAACAGATGATTTTCTATCCATTCAGCCTTATATAATTGTTTTTTTTTTTCTATCTTCAATTTAGTATAACTGCTTTCCACTCCTTATAGATAGATGCAAGAGGTGGTCAGTTCTCCTTGCGTCGTGTCAGTGAATTTTCTTCCCGAAATAAACTAATGATGCAAACAATTATCAGCTTTCTTATTAAGTCTTACATCACTGACTTTTAAATCTTAATACTAATGCTTTCCACTTTTTTCTGAATATAAGAGGTGGTCAGTTTTCCTTTAGTTCCACCATCTATTGTTTCCTAAACTAGTCCTCACTCGTGCCCCGCCACACGTGAAACCGGCCACCCACTGGTTCTCTCTCTCTCTCTCTCTCTTTCTCTGCAGACAAACGGGGAAAGGAATACCGAGGCAAGGCAGGGGAAGGGGAAGGTTGTGAAGGGTAGCGGGAGGGGAGGGATAACTGCGGTAAGACACGATGGCGCAGAAGCGAGTGGCACTACCCAAACATGCACGCCAGCTGTTTACACAACCCACCCCAGTTACCTTTTCCCTCTCTCTGCATGGAGTGATGGTTTCCTTTCCCTGTTTGAGTGATAGGAATAAGTTGCAAATTTTTCACCGTCATCAGTCACATTTCAAAAACACAAAATACCAGTTTCCTTTTGGCCTCTTTATGTAGTAAGCCTTGGGACAAAACAAGCACTTAACATCAAATTTGACATTACGTTACTTATATTCTGAACATAAAAGAATAATAAAATTTCTCAACCTCATCTTAAACTTCTGCAAAGCCAACTTCATAGTCCAAAATGGAAACGGTGCTCAGCGGGGCGATGTAGAGAAGTTGTCAAGTAGTACCCAAACACCTCATTCATTCAGAACACACATTGGGTCTACTCAAGTCCTACATGTACATACAAATCAATAAAAAAAACACAAACTATGTAAAATATCATATAATTTATAAATATGAACGCACTGTCAATAGATAAAAGGGTCAGAATATCAAGTAAACCGTTTTTTTTTTCCCCTTTCACTCACAATCGGCAAGGAACAATCATCCTTACAAGCTTCTGGATAAGAGCTACAATTTACTACATGACAAGTTTCTTCTTCAGGATTGCTTAATAATATGGACCAATGTACACACGAGATAGCAATGAAAGGAAAAGTTAAACCCAACACAACACAGTGTTTACTTGACTTCACCTGAGCACACAGCAGTTCACTAAATCAAGAACACGGAATCTTGGCTCACCTGACACACTTGCGCAAAGGTGTTGAGGTTAGGGAGGAGGGAGACACTGCCAGAGATCCAATGTTTATAAACTTGGCCGCACATGCCTTCCTTGCCCCGGGGTGGGAAAGGAAGCAGGTAGGGAGGCAGGCAGGTGGGGATAGAGGGTAAGACACCACAGAGCTTATTATGTCCTTAGCTCCTGACTGACTGACAGGTGCGAGTCATGTTTCAAAGCCTCTGAAGCACTAAGGCGGACTTCACACCCGGGATTCACGACTCGAGACGAAAACTAAAACAGAAGAATGAAACTCGATATAAAAATGTATTCGTGGATAAGACGTATACTGTTAATCAATGTACATCGAAATATTTATTAAAAACTCATTATTTTACTTTACATAATACATGACATATTGTACAGTGTAGGATTACTGCAGAATACAGTCGTAAGTAAAAACCACGTGAAAGAAACACCAAAAGTCTTCGTAATTGATACATGGGTTTAGTTAGGTCTCTTAAGAACACTGAATATAATATGATAATCATGAAAGTTACATTCTTAATTCACCTCATATAGAAAGAACAAAAACGCACACAATATGCGTATATATCGAAACTCTGTTAAGTTTACATAAATATGTACAATTATATCACAATCTGTCGATAAAGGCAGATTCAGTAGCGTATGCCTGGAAGTTCATGGGTACAGCAGTGCTGCCAAAACTTCAATCAGCGCGCCAAACATTGTTCTCTTCAGACTTCAACTTTCTTCCGCTGTCGCCAACTCTTCTTGCGGAACCTTCTGCGGCTCTTGCGTCGCTTGCGGGAACTTTCGTGTTTGAAGACAATGTTGGTAGCATCTGAGGCCAGCAGTGGATAGCGGGAAGGAGAGTGTAGGTGGGTGGCCACGTAGCCTGACACACGGCCCTCCCGCTCTAGCTCGGCAGCCTCCGCCGCCGACCACGCATGTGAGCCCACGCGGCCCATCCTCACCAAGATGGCCTCCCGCTCCCATGCCCTCTCCTCCGCCTCCTGCTTCAGCTCAGCCAGCACGCGGCTGCGGGCACGCTGCATGCGCTCTCCGTACATGATAACCAGGTGGGAGGTGGGGGTGGACATGCGGATCTCATGACCGTGCTCTGTCTCCGTACTGGTCACCTCGAACACGCCTGAGAGACGCCTCAAGTGGTTCATGTCCTCCGCGGCGCGGTTGCGGCTGCTCTTGATGAAGTAGAATGTGTCAAGGCCATTGTGTGTGGAACTTACGTCTAGAATTATCGAGTTATTCAGAACTGTCCGGATAACGTCACCAACTACGCCTGTGAAATCACCCTCTCCTACTTTGGTAACAAGAACACGGCCGTCTATGTTGGAGACAAGCACGCCAGGCCCAAAGATGGACACCTGGCGGGAGATGGGTGCACTGATCCATGTCCCCATCCTGCTCTTCATATTGGAGTGGGAGAAGAAGCTGAGGTCATGCAGGTGCTTCACGCAGGCTTCATACTGACACCACAGGCCGCTCACCACCTCGGAGGTGCCCAGGTCGTCCACGTCCACCACAGGGCGGGGCTTCACCAGGGTGCTCTTGAGGTACTCTGAGCCCAGAATGCGGTTCACTCGGATCCCGTACAAATCCAGCCACTCAGACACATCTACCGGAGAGAAAACAAACACATCAGTGATAATTTTACCAGCAAGTCCTAAATGATAAAACAAGGCACCACATGCACCCATACATCAATTAACCCACACTTATATACACAATCATCCATACACTCACCATAAAGCTTTCCCTAAGACTAAATAAAAAAAAAAATCTGAACTCCTAATATTGTATCATCCAGGAGAATTCAGATTTCCTCTAATACCATTTTATTAAGGATTAGTGATGAGGAGGAGGATGGTGATGGATAAGAAGCTGAGCAAGAGGACCATGAAACAAACCTGTGTGAGCGAGTGAAGCACCACTGACCTGTGTAGTAATGGCTGTCACGACCTGGCGGGGACACCAATGGGTTGTTGTTCATGAACCGGTACACGAAGACATCTGTCACCAGCCTCTTGGGATTTGTCAGATGTCCCCAGCGAGGCGTCATCCACTGTATGATCCTGGGATTGTATGCATGACCTCTGAAGAGAATGAGACCCGTGTGTGGCTCCCTAAACCTTCCCCATGGACCCACACCAATCTCCATGCTGGTGCCGGAGAAGTCCTTCAAGAGGCCGAAAGGTGTCCACACGAGGCTTCTGATCTGAGAGCCAAAGTGATCAAAGACGGCGAAAGGCGTTCCATTCTGGTCTGGAGCGACGTAGAACCTTCCTTCTGGCTGATCCATGGCAATGAGGTGGTTCATGTCATCGTAGAGGAGGTGAATGGTGGCACCCGTGTGGGGGTTGTGCAGGTGGGTGATGAGGTCTGGCAGGTCGGGTCTTCCGTATATAATCTGCGTGGCATTGTTCTGGTGGTCCCGGTAGACAGAAATGCGGTCCAGGTGATCGTATCCTAGAGTAAAGGACCACTTCTGCTCCCTGTCCCAGGCTGACACTAGCAAACCCTTGGTGTTATACTCAAAGTTCTGGTTGTCAATGCTGATCACAAAGCCTCGGTCGTCATACACCACGCGGTTCTCCCCGACTCTGATCACTCTGTCACACTCATCATAGGTTAGTGACTCAGTCTTATCATTCTGCTCGATGTTGCCGTTCTCGTCATAAGAGTACGTCCAATTCAGCGTGCCGTACACCTTGAGGATCTCGCCGTCGGGGGTGTAGGTAACGTTGGATCCCTCTCGTCGCCCAGCTGCCGCGATGAGTCTCTCCGATATCCTGTTGCGGTTGTCGTACTTGAGCTTCATCATAAAGGCTGTCCTCCCCTGCAGCATCATGTCCACCTCTGCCAGGCGGCCGTAGTGGTCCTGCAGGCGCGTGTTGACAAAGTCCTTATCAGGGTTCTGCAGCATCGTCTCCAGGATGTTGTTGCGGACGATCCTCAGGTCACTGATCAGATTGAGGATTCCTGTCTGGTTGTCAAAGCGAATGATCACCTCCTTCAGCGGGATGGAGTTTATGTCGCCCTCCACCCTGTGAATCCGAGCTGAAGCATCATAGATGAACTTGAGCCTCACGTTGTGCAGGTCACTCTTGGAGCCGTAGCGAAGGCGCATATCCTTGATGAGGCCAGCGTGGTAGCGGTAGTCTGTCCGCACGTCGATATGGTTGTGCTTGGTCTTGGCGGTGTGGATAAGGCCCATGTCATCGTAGGTGTATTCGGTGAAGCCTCGGCCATACAGCTCAGCACTCAGGCGCCCAGAGTCGTCATACTGATAGAGCAGCGTCCCACCCTGGCCTGGCTGAGTCATGGCCAGGATACGTCCTTGCTCATCCAGGCTAATCTGTGAGGGTGAGAGGATACAAGTCAGGCCTCTCCAAAAGCTACTACCTGTCTCTTCTCTTGTGGCTATCAAGTCTTTTCCCTGTAACTATGATTTATTTCCACTGAGTACTGTGGGTAACTTGACATCGTGAATATATGGAAATTCAGCTGGAAAAAAAGATTATCAGAGGATCCAAATTCCAGACATGTATATCTAAAGTAATGCTATTCAGATTCAGATTCTAAGATTCTAAGATAATACAAGAAGCTTAATATCTATCTACCTGGAGAGCGATGTTGTCCTCGGGCAGAGCCAAGCGGAGTCTGTAGAAGCCAAGCAGGGTGGACACATTGAGAGTGTAAGCAGAACCCCGGGGCGTGATCACCTGCCACAGAGACCCGGCATCGTCGTACACCAGACCGAAGGACCTGCCGCTTGGATGGCTGACCTTGTGTGGCTGTCAGAGGTGGATTACTAATAAGTGCCAATACTTGCAGCGTGTGATGATGGAAATATATGAAAACATAAAGATAGGAACTTAGTTGTGCAAAACCTTCCAACATAAAAACACACACAAACACACACAATTGGTATTATGTGGTTACCTTAATTATTTCTTCATCCTTGTAATCATACGTAATTCTTGCACTGTCAGCATAAGTAACAGACTTGAGGCGCATCACATGGTCATACTCGTACTGCTCAGACAGATTGCCCCGCGTCCAGCCAATGATGTGTCCCCAGTGGTCATAACTGACGTTACTTGGCACCAGTGGGGATACTGGCACCCACAGAACAGGTCTGCCCATAATGTCATAAGTAATGTTGACAAGCATCTGACCGGAGACAGAGAAAAGGGCTTCCGAAGAGGACACTGGGTCAAAGCTCAGAGTGAGGAGGTCGGCATTGTTCACTCTGAGTGTGCTGGATACCTGTGGGAAGGAGACATCGAGCCATCAGAAAAATAAAAACTCATGATTTCATCCATCTCTTGTGAACTCATTCCTTATGCAGTCAGTATTCAATGGTGGTTGTGGAATATAACACATGCATATCAAAGCAAACACTCGTGGATTGCTCTAAGTCTGTCTAGCTGTCCAGGGCACCGCACCTTCATGCCGTTGCTGGTGGTGTGATGGCTGGCTGGCGTGTACACCCACTCGTAGCGGTTCACAGAGCTGGGGCCGATGTGTGTTTGCTGCTTGGACAGGATGGGGAACATTTCTGCTGCAATCTGGTTGGTGGACTCCAGCACACGGTAGGAGGTGCGCTCCAGAGACACCCGGTGATCCCAGTCTGTGAGTACCTGCAGTCTGCCCTCACCACCCATGTCTGTCACAGCCTCTATGGGTCCTGTGGGGGGCAGTGGTGCATCTCTAAAATATCTTTTCAATGATATTCATATACATTTCATAATTATAATGATTATGGGAAATAATGTCTTCTCATAAATGCATATAGGCATTATAACTATACTGCCACACACACACACACACACACACACACACACACACACACACACACACAGGTCCTAAAGTCTCCTTACCAGATGAGTGTGTGAGGGTGTTGCCACGCACTGTGCTCTTCACAGGGTTCTTCCCGTCTCGAGTCACGGTGACCTCAGCTCCCCGCTCACTCAGGTCAAAGTTGAGCTGGATGATCTGTCCTGTGGGGAGGACGGCCCTGGTGAGGCGGCCCTGCTCATCATAATCGTAACTGTAGGTGCGGCCGTAAGCCTCGATCTTGGAGCTGATGAGGCCGGAGGACCTGAGGCTGTTGTAGGTGA
Source organism: Scylla paramamosain (assembly GCF_035594125.1). Lineage (NCBI taxonomy): Eukaryota > Metazoa > Arthropoda > Malacostraca > Decapoda > Portunidae > Scylla > Scylla paramamosain. The sequence goes on from NC_087176.1 coordinate 4,007,566, forward strand.
AGCTGATGTTGTAGCCATTGGGCGCCACCAGCTGCTCCAGTTTCTCAGTCATGGTCAGATGGATCTTGATGCGCTGCTTCTGTGGGGTATCAATGGCATTGACATTGCCACCTCGCTCACGCAAGATCTGGAACTTATTCCCTGCACCGTCAAAAACTCGCGACAGACGACTAACACTTGAGTGTGAGTCGTACACGAACTTGTAGATGGTCTGCCCAGTGATCAGGTTTCGGGTCTCTGTGTGCTGACCGCGACCGTTGAACAGATAGACTTCGTGGGAGTCTGGAGAGACGATCTCATAGTGCTTGCGGTCAATCAGCTTGGGAAGAACTGTGCGAACTGACCTGATGCGATAGCCTGCCTGGTCGCTGATGTGAAGAACTCCATCTGGTGTGACGGCGATCGAGGAGATGGAGAAGAATATGGCAGACTTGGCGGACACGTTGTCATACGTGAAACAGTGACAGTTAGGGTCGCGACAGTTGCACTCAGATTCAGCGCCGGCGAAAAGAGAAATACGGCCGTCACTGGTGATGATGCGGACTCTGTTAATTCTTTGAGAGTCACTTTCAGCCACGTACAGTTCACCTGAAGAGAATAAGAAGTGGAGAACATTTAACTATGTTGTGTCAGGTTTCCAAATTGTAAATATCTTATAGCACCTATATCCTAGAAGTCCTGTAAATTGTTATATTTTGAGATGAAAGTCCAAACACTGGCTATAAAACTCTACAGATAAAGTACAAGCTTTTCTCTTTTACCTTCCGGGGAGAAAGCGATGGACTGAGGGTTGAGGAGGAGGGCAGTGCGGGAGGCGTCAGGTGGGCCATGAGGCGGTGTGGGGCAGTTGAGGGAACGTCCACTCAACACCTGTCGTCACAGCAACATTAGTCAGGTGCACACTGCTTTATTTGCTTCAACTCTACTAAACATTAGCAAAATTCTACTCTGTATGAGTGCTTGAACTAAACACAGACCACGGCGTGACCAGGACCTCAGTCTGGTCACGTCACTTCATGATCAGTCATTCACTGCCTTCATGTACAATTCTGCTCATGATACAAGTCAAGGTTATCAACATAATTCAACACAAAAATGGGTCACTGCCTCGTGAGTGGATCTTACAAGTGAATGTCAAACAGGATAAAGGAGAGAGAGAAAGGTGTATTCTGTGGTTACTATTGCTTACGGGAAGAGTACAGTATAAATGCCTGTTGGTAGTGTAGTGTGCTCTGCGTGAAATGTAGGTGAAGAGGGTCTCGGGGTGGCTGATGGCAGGGGGCAGTGGGATGGTTGAGGAGTACAGATCAAGAAACTTCTGGTCGGCCTCTGAGTGACAGCGAAAGGCGGCCAGGCGTCAAAACAAGACCCACCTGCACACGGTTGTCTGGCGTGACTCTCAGCACCATGTGGTCGTCCAGGATGTGCAGCGAGCCGTCCAGCGGAGAGATGGCCAGCTCAGTGGGCCAGCGGAGGTGCAGTTGGTCCATATTGATGGTGCCATTGCAGGGGACGGGTGCCCAGTGTGACCGGTGCTCGTGGCCACCGATGATGGTATGGATGACGCTGTGGCTCACCACGCGGATGTTGGTGCCGTCAGCGATGTACATGTCGCCGTCAGAGGAGATGGCCAAGCCTAGTGGGAGGAAAGCCGGTCCGTGAGTACACTGGTATATGAAGAAAAGTGTTTGTGATGTCTGGAGGGCAAAACATAAAATGAGTGACAACAACAAGTGGATGAAGATACAATCATGGGTACTATCTGAGTGGCGGGCGCGCGCGCGCGCGCGCGCACACACACACACACACACACACACACACACACACACACACACACACACACACACACACACACACACACACACAGGCTTTGTGAGAAGTCTGTGACTCAACTTGGGGGAAATATTGAAAGAATGCTAAACACACACACACACACACACACACCATATGAGTGCACGTGTGTGTGTGTGTGTGTGTGTGTGTGTGTGTGTGTGTGTGTGTGTGTGTGTGTGTGTGTGTGTGTGTGTGTGTGTGTGTGTGTGTGTGTGTGTGTGTGTGTGTGTGATCAATTCACAACATTCAGCACAGACTCACCTTTAGGATAGGTGAGGCGGGCATGGATGGACAGGCCTCCATCTCCACACCTGTTCTTGTCCCCGGGCAGGCAGCGCTGGCCGGAGCCCACCACCACCACGGGCGGGTCGTCACGCGTGGCGCCGAGGCGCAGCACCTGGTGGGCCTCGGGGTCACTCATGTACACGGTGCCGTCCAGGGGAGACACGGCCATGTGATAGCGGTACGACACGCTGGTCTCACTGAGGAACCACCAAATCAGTGTTACGTTTCAAGACACTTCTCAAATTTTATTATTTTTTTTTTAACCGTACTCTGTTATGGACTAACTTTTTTTTCACTTTTTATTGCTCTATGGCAGTGCCCTTTATATATGTATATATATATATATATATATATATATATATATATATATATATATATATATATATATATATATATATATATATATATATATATATATATATATATATATATGGATGCTGAGTTCAGGCAGTGTGGAAAACTAAATGCATTCTCAATCTTTCATTCCTTTCACTGATGAACTCTGGAACTCTATGCCTGCATCTGTGTTTCCGTTACCAATGACAAACTCTTTCAAGGAGATTTTCGGATATTTTTCCAGTTTTGTATAACAATTTGGGACTATCCTTAAGGGACTGGCACCTCAGTTAGCATTTTCTTCCATTTCACTGCCCTTGGTCAGAGCCCTCTTACATAAAAAACAGCAAAAGATCTACTTGAAAATGGAGAAACGTATTATACTCACTTTACGTGGGTAACAGTGGTGACATTGCCATCAGGCCAGACACGGTGGATGAGATTGAAGTCCCCAACATAGAGGGAGCCATCGGGAGCCGCAGCGAGGCACGACGGGGAGAGCAGAGGCACCTGTGTGGCTTCCCCTTCACACCTGTCCCCACACATCACCTGGCGCTCCTCACCTGTTCCCAGCAAGGTGGTCACGAGCTGCCGCTGCCCCGCAAGGTAAATGTTCTGACCGTCGCCCTTCTGTAGGATGCCTGAAGGGGAGGAAGGAGAGTGAAATGAGTTCTTAAAATTCTTGCCTGTGTGTGTGTGTGTGTGTGTGTGTGTGTGTGTGTGTGTGTGTGTGTGTGTGTGTAGAGATTTCGTTCTAGTTGTTTATCTCCTTTTCCATAATTTCTCTTCCTTTGTTTCCTCAGTCTCTTTGTGAGTGTTTTTTTAAAGTTAAACAATAATCTTCCCACAATTTCACTCTTTATTTTCTATGTAGTAAGGCTCATTGTTGTAATTTGAAGCAGACACTCCCTTCCTTCACCATATTCTGAAACACTTCTGCACTGCACCTCCACTACATTCATCAAAAAGCTCTACATAGTTGAAGTTACAAGGCTTTTAAAGAATATTTATATGGTTCTAGTGACAGATTAATTAAATTTCTGCATTATTAGCAGGAGAAACACTAGAGGATCCGGATAATCACCTCTCTGGCCTTTGAAAATAGTGCTAATTGTTTATCTAAGGGTGCTTTTATGGTTCTAATGACAGATTAACCAGCTTTCTACAATAGTAACAGGAGAAACACTCTTGCGAACCCGGCTAATCAAATCTGTGGGCTTGGAAAACAGTCATGGTGAGAGGGCAGAGCGTTTCAGAATACGGGCCACTAAAAACATATCCTCTGCAATCAGGAAGAAAAAAAAAAGCGTAAATAAAACAAATAAAAAACTAAACAAATACATAAAACAAATAAATGAGTAAAAAGAACTAGCAAACAAGCAAGTGACGGGAACAAGAGCTCACCCTGATGATAATTGTACGTGTGATGGATGTTGAAGTTGAATCCTCCCACCATGGAGATGAGAAGGTCGTTGCCAGCCACGCGCGTTGTCTGGTGCTCCCACACGATCTTGGGGCAGGAAGCGTGTTCGTAGCCCACAGACACAAGCGCCACTGTCACGCCATGCACTCGTTGCCTGAAGAAAGAAAGCGTGTGTCATGAATCCTCTGTAACTCTCTTGTAACTTATGAATTCCCTGTAACTACAACACAAAAAAATATCTACCACTATTCCGCTCAAGATCCCTTTCTCAAGAGAGAGAGAGAGAGAGAGAGAGAGAGAGAGAGAGAGAGAGAGAGAGAGAGAGAGAGAGAGAGAGAGAGAGAGAGAGAGAGAGAGAGAGAGAGAGGATTAGATGGAGATGATAGGGAGGGTGGGTGTAAGATATGTAGAAACAAGGAGCGAGTGAAGATGGGAAGGCGGACATGAAATGAGATTGAGAAAGGATGCGTTGCTTAATTGACACGTTACGACTTCTGGCCAATGATATTTACTTATTAAAATCCTTCGAGTTGACATGTCACTCTAGCTTAAAAAAAAAAAAAATAAATAAGGGTAGGAAGGCTGCTTCATCAAGTAGGGAGCCGTAGGAGTACATACACTAATCAAAGCGCACATACATACATACATACATACGTACATACATTCTTATACACACACACACACACACACACACACACACACAGAAGATTATATGCAGACAGACAAACGAACAAACACGTTGATGAAGTTCTGATTTGTACAAGCAGATTGGCTTGCGCGCGCACACACACACACACACACACACACACACACAAAGTGGCAGTTTAAGGGTTAAACATTAATTGTACATCTTTATGGTTCGTTTCTGAAAGGCGCCACACACAGACACACACACACACACACACACACAGGGCAGTTAAGACTGAGGGAGTGTAGTGTTAATACCACACCACCACACCAGACCACATCACACCACACTACCACCAGGCACCACCACACACCACACCATACCGCACCACGGTATCCTTGGCACCCTGACCTTCCCAGCCCCGCCGAACCCTGCCAAGCCTCTCCGACCCCTCCCTGTCCAGACGAGGCTATGGTAATAATTTCCCGTCGCATATTTAGCGTAATTTCGAGGGTTTTGCAAGTGTTTCCACACACACACACACACACACACACACACAGTGGCAGTTTAGGGATTAACAGCAATTATACAGCTTTGTGACTCGTCCTTGATCGACGCCACACACACACACACACACATACAGGGCAGTTAAGCTTGTGGGAGTGTAGTATTAACACCACAGCACCACACCAAACCATACCACACCTCACGACACCACCGACACCACTACCACCACCACCACCACAACTATTACCAGACATCACTTCACCACACCATATCAGCACACACACCATACCACACAACACCACACCAAACCAACACATCATGGTATCCTTGGCGCCCCGTCCTACCTGCCCAGCCCCGCCGAGCCCCGCCAAGACCCCGTCCCACCCCCGGCTAAGGTAACAATTTCCCGTCACATATTTAACGTAATTTCGCGGGTTTTGCAGGTGTTTCCAGGTGATTTAAGGGTTCGCTGTGTAGGAATAGGTGGAGGAGGCGGAGGTGGAGGGGAGAGGAGGAGTGTGATGGGGAGGAGCGAGGAGGAGGAGGTACGGAGGATTGGTGGAAAAAAACTACTTCGGCTCTATATCACGATTTTTTCGTTTTTATTAGTGGAGTTTGCATTGTTTTGATATTTAATTTATTGATAGAAAAGTAAAACAAGTTATAATATGTAAGAAGATCTTGTCTAGCTGTGTTTTTGTTTCCCGCTCAAATAACACTTTCGTCATTTCATAAATTCTCATTTTTCTTATTAGCACGCCTAGGATTGTTTTGGTGTTTGATTTAACATCTAAAAAATATAAGAAACGTATCCCAAGTAATAATATTCAATAAAATCTAGTATAACTATTCGCATTTTCAAATTTAAAATACGACCGTTGCTATCTTTGAAAAATTATTTTCATTATACGACGATGAATTCGTGTTTTCTTTATTTATCCGGAAAGTACGGATTTTTTGAATTCAGAATATGTAATATAATCTAGTCTGGCTGTGTTTTCCATCTCGATATTATAAGGGTTTTGTGGTCCCGTTCGTAAAATTTAGAGATCGTTTCTTGAATTTTTCTTTATTATTATTAGGGCTGGAAATGTTTTAATGTTCCAGATATTTATTAAAGTATTTATCAAGTCAGAATATATAAGGCATTCCAGTCTAGCTCCGTTTTTTGGGGGGGTCAATTTGAAAATGGATTAACGTACGTATTTTAAAGAGTGACGTCATCAATGACGTCATCAAGGTACCGAGACCCGGGACATCCTCTATTCCCGTTTCCCTCCGTCAATGTTCAGTGTGTTGATTAAGTATATGGTAGGTCAGAATACACAGTGGAGTCTAGTCCGGGCGTGTTTCTTCTCGCGAGTTTGAAAATGAATTGCCGTACGTAAAAGTAAGGGCCGAGAAGGACATTTTCCCTGTCTCCCTCCCTGCCTTCATATTAATATTTAGTTAAACCCTAGTGTTCTTCTAGACTCAGACGTGAAGGAAAGCCAGAAATAGCCAAGAAAATAGACAAATATGCTCAAAATTAAGTTAAATAAAGTGCATGTAGCAGCCCTGCTCAGAGTGCTCGCCCTGAAAACATCCTTCCTCCCTGCCTGTACATCAACATTTAGTGGAACCTCCGTGTGTTTCCATTCTCAGACGTGAGGGAAAACCAGAAATAGCAACGAAAATAGACAAATAAGCCCAAAAATGTCATAAATAAAAAGCATGTTGCAGCCGTGTTCAGAGTAATCGCCGTGAAAACATCAGGACTCAGACCGAGACCTTCCCTCCTCCCTGTCGCGTCTGTTCGTCAATATTTCCCTGAATTTCCCGCGTTTTTCAGGTATTTCCAGGTGTTTTCCAGAATAAGATGTATGGACTGTTGTAGTAATAGTAGGAGGAGAAGGAAGAAATGAGGAATGGAGGGATAGGAGATGGAGGAGGAAGAAGGAATGGAGGTGGAAGATGAGTGGAGAGTGGTGGTAATAGAGGTAATAGTAGGAGGTGGAGGAAGAATAAGTGAGGAATGGAGGGGGAGGAGTAAGAGGTGAAAATGTGGAATGGATGAGGAGGGGGTTCTCTCTCTCTCTCTCTCTCTCTCTCTCTCTCTCTCTCTCTCTCTCTTAGATGGAGGTGATAGGGAGGGGTATGAGAAATGTAGAAATAAGGAGGGAGTGGAGATGGGGAGGCAGACATGGAGTGAAGCTGAAAAAGGTGTGGCTTAACTGACATGTAACGACTTGTAACCAATGATATTTAACTATTAAAATCCACTGAGTTGACATGTCGCTCTTGCTAGAAATCAGGGTAGGAAGGCTGCCTCATCAAGCGGATCGCCGTCACTACCTGTGTTTGTTCTTCTCTCTCCTTCCTTTCTTTCTTCGTTCAATCATTCATCCCTAAAGTTGCACATCTGTATTATTCTTTCTTTTCGTTCACTTTCAACTTTTCCTTGCTTTTATTTCCTTCCTTCCTTCACTTGTAGAAATTTATCTTTCCTTCCTTTCTACCATATTAAACTTATTTTTTCTTCATTCTTTTATTCCTTAATTTCTACAAGTCTATCCTTCTTTTCTTTCCTCCCTTCACATACATTTTTATCTACCTCTTTTTTCTTCCACTCTATCTCTCCTTTCTTTCTTCCTTTCTTTGTTTCACTTCCCCTACTTCTACTTCATTCCTTCCTTCCTTCGCTTTCTCCACTCTCCCAATTCTTCCTCCCTGTTTTCCTTTTCAACTCTCCCTCCCTCTCTCTGTATCTCCCTTCCTTCCACACATCACCAACACTAAATTAACTAACTAACTAACTAACTAACTAACTCTCTCTCTCTCTCTCTCCCTCTCTCTCTCTCTCCCCGCTTAGTCACTTCATACTCCCTACCTTCCTAAGCTAATCCAAGCCTCTCCCAACCCACCCCAGACCCTCCCACGTCCACCCTGCCCACGCTCTTAACACACTCCCCACATCCTTCCCCCTATCCTACTTGTATTCGGTCAGCTCATGCAAGGTGGAAACTAATGCAACACACACACACACACACACACAATCCAAGTGGCAGTTTAGGGGTTAACACCAATTATGCAGTTTTGCGACTCGTTTCTGATCGGCGCCACACACACACACACACACACACAGGGCAGTTAAGCTTGTCGGAGTGTAGTATTGACACCAAGCCACCACACCATACCACACCACACCTCACGACACTACCGACACCACCACCACCACCACCACCTCCACCATCAGACATCAACACACAACCACCACACACCACATCAACACACACCACACCACACACCATACCATACCTCACAACACCACACGACACCAACACATCACGGTATTCTTGTCGCCCAGATCTACCGGCTGAGTCCCGACGAGCCCCGCCAAGTCCCTCTGACCCCCACGGAGTCCCACCGCGATAAGGTAACAATTTCCTGTCACATATTTAGCATAATTTCGAGGGTTTTGCAGGTGTTTCCAGGTGATTTAAAGGCTCGCTGTGTAGGAGTACGTGGAGGAGGTGGAGGAGGAGGGGAGAGGTGGAGGAAGTATGGAGGATTGATGGAAAAAAATACTTCGGCTCTATACCACGATTTTTTTTCGTTTTTATTAGTGGAGTTTGCATTGCTTTGATATTTAATTTATTGATAGAAAAGTAAAACAGGTTATAAATATGTAATAAGATCTTGTGTAGCTTGTTTTTATTTCTCGTTAAAATAACATTTTCTTCATTTTATAAATTCTCTTTTTTTTTTTTTATTATCACGCCTAGGATTGTTTTGCTGTTTGATTTAAGATGTAAAAATATATGAAAGTTATCCCATTAATAATATTCAATAAAATTTAATCTAATTATTTGTATGTTCGAATTTAAAGCAAGACCGTTGCTAGATTTGAAAAAAAAAAAAAATCTTTATACGACGAGGAAGGGTTGAGACGAACATTCTTCCTGCCTTCCTCCCTGCCTGTACATCAATATTTAGTTAAACCTCCGTGTGTTTGTAGACTCAGAAGTGAAGGAAAGCCGGAATCATCCAGGAAAATAGACAAATAACCCCCAAAAATGTGAATGGTCACATCTTTGACTACTGGGAATTGTTTTGATGATAAGACCGGTTGGCTTTCACGGCAGTAGTCACGGGAGTACGGAAGAAATGAAACGCACTTGTGTGTGTGTGTGTGTGTGTGTGTGTGTGTTGTGTGTGTGTGTGTCTTACATTGTATATACTCTCTTGAATGGGTTAGAGAGAGAGAGAGAGAGAGAGAGAGAGAGAGAGAGAGAGAGAGAGAGAGAGAGAGAGAGAGAGAGAGAGAGAGAGAGAGAGAGAGAGAGAGAGAGAGAGAGAGAGAGAGAGAGAGAGAGATTTCAAAGGAATTCAGACAAATGTAATAAGAATAATGGGTTAAACGACAAAGATAATAAACGGTATGAGATCATGTGCCATTTTAACTTCCCTATCTTCACCTGCTTCTGGTTTCCCGTGTCTCTCTCTCTCTCTCTCTCTCTCTCTCTCTCTCTCTCTCTCTCTTAACCTCCACATGCAGGCCACTATATAACACACACAACACACACACACACGGGAAATTTGAAGTGTACACATCGTTTTCTTTATATTTACATGAGGACAGTATTATAACAGAAGATTAACAACTGTTACAGAGTGGTGGGAATATAACTTGCAGCGGGGAGTGGGAGTCGGGAAGGACGAGAGGATGAGTATGACCCAGCGACTCCACGTAAATAATGGTGTTTGTTAAATGTACCTTAACTGACAACCTATGGACAAAGTGAATTTTCGTCTTTCGCGACCCACCCTTCCCCAATGTGTTCGTTATGTTGAAGATTTACAGTACTAAATAATCTACCTGAAGTTGTTTACTAATGTACCTGAGGCTGCTTTCTCACCTGTACACATTGTAGCGGTCCCAGGCGTAGGTGAACTTAATGTTGGGGTCAGCCTCGAAGACGCGCGTGAAGAGTGTTCCCTCCAGCACGATCCTGAGATGGACGCGGCGCAGAGTGGCGGGGATGTGGTCTGGCGTGAGCTGCATTCTGATGGTGGACTCGTAGCCGTTAGCCCTGAGTGAGAGGAGCAGCTGATTACCTTTAGTTCATTCAATTCTGGCTGGTAAACTCACTCTCTCTCTCTCTCTCTCTCTCTCTCTCCCCTAACTCTGATTTTTAAGAGGAGTATCAAGACTCCTGAATTTCCTCTTATCTACGACTTCAGTTCTTTCAAGAGGGAGGTTTCAAGACACTTCTCGTAATTTTGGATCTGCTGTAAGACTGGCAACTTCAGAGGGCCTTTTTCCTTCCATCACTTGTTGCCCTTCATCAGAACATTGATCATATTGAGAAAAAAAATAAGTAAATAAATTGCCATACTTATCGGAATACTCCCTCGGTTAACTTTTTGGCATGGGTGAGTAAGAAGAGGTAAAGTGACGGTGTGGGTAAGTAGATAAGGTTGATAAATACATGAATGCAGAAAAAATGTGAATGACAAAATATTTTCTTCAATATAGTAAAACATCAAGGTTCCTAATACAATGCCTTGGTTTATGTTCATCACTACATTTGTATAATTATAGTTTTAAATAGCAGGTATAAAGACACCCACGCACACACTCAGGCCCTACATATAAACTAAGTAAACACACACACACACACACGCACACACAACCCCCTCCCTCTTCACACACACACCTGGACGAATGATACACCAAGTACACATCAGTCCCCGGGATCTGGATGGACTCCTGCACCGCCTGTGACTCCACCAGGATAGTATCGGCGTGTGGACACTCCCCCTGGAACACATTCTGCCAGGTGGCCATGATGATAGGGCGCAGCAGGTCGTAGTCGTGCAAGGGGCAGTGAGAGGTGGTGCGGTGCTGGGCGTGGTCGTGGAAGGCATTGGAGTGATCAGTGCTTCCCGAGACTGTCATCACGATGTCGTCCAGCACCACCACCTTGTTCCAGGGCACCATTACGCGTATCTGTGGCGACGTGAGGGTGTTTTGAGCTGTGGGGTGGTGGGTACTGGGAGTCTCAGCCAGAGGGATAAATATAGATGAGAGGGTATAGCTTGAGTTCTGTATGATACTAAATTACTAAATAAACACTAACATTTAAACACATACACACACACACACACACACATACACACATTAAATAAATACAGATAAATGAGTGTAGTTCAGATCTTGTATATTACAACTATAAATGAACACACACACACACACACACACACACACACACACACACACACACACACACACACACACTCTAAGTCCTCCTCACCATCTTAGGACTGAACGGAGGCTTCCCCAGCGTGAAGGACACCACACCTCCGCCGTTCACCATGATGTCGAACATTCCGTCATCTCGGGTCAGCGTGAATCCCTCCCGGGTCTTGTTGGTCACCACCCTCAGGCCGATGATGCCCCTGCCGGCCCGCGTCACTACCCGGCCTCGCACCACCGCCGCCCGCCTGTACCACGCCAGCAGAAAGACTTATCACCAATCCGTAACAGGTCTGCGTGCTTGAGGTGAGGGGCGGGGGGGGGAGAGAGAGAGAGAGAGGGACAGGTGCTTGGCCAGGCATGCCGAGGAGCCAAGGCCGGGCCAGGGGGCGTCTGAAGAACTCAAGGTTAAATAAGGAAAACGTGTGAACTCAACAGTACCGGTGGCAATAAAACAACATCGCTCTCCAGCCATGACATGAGTGAGCGAGGAAATGATAAAACTTGACAACTGCTTAAGCTGGAGAAAAATGGGGACAATTAAGATTTTCCAGGACACACAAACAAATAACACCAGCACAGGGGACTGATTGACATTTTCCAACACTGTGAACAGAATACAAGGTCAAAAATACAAACAGTTACAATTAAACAAAGTCAAACATAATGGGGGGAGGGGAGGAAGGGAAATGCTCGTCTGAACATGAATGCTCGGCAGTGTTACAGAACAAGTGGCTGAGAAGAAAGATTCCCTAAATGAATCTGATTTTGAAAAAAAAGTTTTGTTTCATACAATGAAGAAACTACAGTCATAGAAAAAACAGTTTTCTTTAATACAATGGGAAACTGGAATATATTGTTTTGTTATGAATACTGAAACTTGACTTCACAAGACATTTAAAGAAAAACAGTTCATAATAACTGAGACACTAGCACAGAAACCATAGGAAACATGATCACAAATAGTATAGATGAATACAAAACTAAAAAAAAAATATATAAAATAATCAATACTCACTGAAATGAAACCATACTCTGTTCAAAGGTACTAGAACACAAATGTAAGAAGCTATGTACCACTTAGGCTAAGGGGCTCAGGGCACAGTGGACAAGGGCTGGGACCTGACACATGCAAGGCCCGCCCCTCACTGGGACACAGGAAGGCTGATGAACTTTTCCATACTCGGGGTGAAGTAATAATAAAAACTGCATGAAATTGTAAAAAAAAAAAAAAAAAAAAGTCATGCAGACGAACGCACATACGCATGACTGCTGGCAAACACACAAACACGTTCTAAACATGTTAACAGCGTGCATCGCTTGGTACAACAGAGTTTGGCGCAAGACAGACACAGAGGATTGTGAGAACCCGAGCATCACACTGGGAACTTGTGAGGTGGGCTGAGTGAAGGTGTAACATGCAGACAACACACACACACACACACACAAACCTCTCTCTCTCTCTCTCTCTCTCTCTCTCTCTCTCTCTCTCTCTCTCTCTTTCTGTGTGTGTGTCAGTCTGTCTGTTTTTGTCTCTCTTATTCACTCACTGTCTTTCTCTTACTCGCTCACTCACTGTCTGTCTGTCTGTCTGTCTCTGTGTCTGTCTGTGTCTGTCTGTCTCTGTCTGTCTGTCTGTCTGTCTGTCTGTCTGTCTCTCTCTCTCTCTCTCTCTCTCTCTCTCTCTCTCTCTCTCTCTCTCTCTCTCTCTCTCTCTCTCTCTCTCTCTCTCAGGTTCTTGAACCATGTGTTCAGGGCAGCCTCACACCATGAGGACCATAGGAAAGCATGTTGAATATTTTGAAGGAGAGGGTAAAAAAATCAGCCTCTTTTTATTGCAAGTTTGGATTTCAGCCCAAAAAGTGAAAAAAAAAAAAAAAATTTACAATGCTTCATTGATCAGGAGTGAATGTAGGCACGCCATCCCTGGAGGGGGCAGCAATGCTTCCTGAAAACAATAACATGGGTGGCGCAGAAAACACAGGGGGCCACTAAACACTTGAACACGAACCAGCAAACACCCAGGCCGGCGCGCCCCTCCCCCCACCAGCCTTAGAGGGGAGGAGGGCGCCGCTAACAGAGGTTTGGATGCAACACACCTCAGCCAACACACAAAGCACATTCGCTCAAGCTCGGCACAGACAGCAATGCGGGCAGGTGTGAGGCACAGTGGGGGCATGCAGCGTCAAGGCAGCAGGCAGCGCGCACTACACGGTTCCACAGACCATGCATGTTTCACCCGTGGTCATAGATTATACATATGTACACATTGCTTTTCCTTCAACAGTAACCTTTGACCAATCACCAATTGCAAAGAAGGAAAAATTTGTTGAGTGACAATTTTGTATCCTTGGTTGTTTTGTCATTTACTGTACGTAACTGCATCATTGTAAAAAGATTCTCATGTAACTCAAAGGCAATTTTACAGTGAGAAAAGTTAACCTGGGCAACAGTGGTTTTGATACTTTGAGAAGGCGACAAGGAAGCTTTGGCACCAGGAGAGATACCAAGAGCAGAGAACAACAAGTCTGCAGAAAGAATTAGCCACCACCATAAAGAAAACTGAAACAATAAAAAAAAAAAAAATGATGAGGGCGACATGCAAATTGGCAACTTAGGGGGCAGTGGAGCGGGGAGAACCCTTGTGGCGAGTGATCCCTGTGTGGGAGACGAGGGGCACGAGGGAGGGAGCTCTGTGGGGGTGGGGAGAGAGCTCACTGGTGGGCGTGGGAACAGGGAGAGTCAAAAGACCACGCTAAGGTCGAAAGAGTGAGGGAGTGGAGTGGAGTGGAGTGGAGTGGAGTCTGGCATGAGGACAAACCACGAAGAGAAGAGAACACTGAGTGACTTGCAGTTTCACAGGATGGAGATGGGAAGTGTTACACAAGACTGAAGTGTTTGGAAGATTTACTGTGACGCACTGTTCCCCTTGAGGTGGGCTGAACGGGACAAATAAAGGGAAAAAAGGAAAAAAAAAAGACAGCCATATAGATACGTATTCTCTATGAAAAGAAAAAAAATAGTGACAGCAAATCGTCACAAGAACAGACATGGTGTGAAGACAGCTTACATTATCTTGCTTAATGGAATAAACACAAAATATTGATATTCAAAAGAATGAAAAAACTCATCACAAAGCTGGCTTGACTGGTACTTTAAAAGCTTGCTTGACTCTATTCTTTCTCCTCTGCATACTTATTCTTTTGCAGCATTATTGTTCACAAGACAAGTCCCGCGTCCAGGGCAATGAAAACACTCGTCTTTATTTCTGTATGCATGATATCTATGATGGCCGGGGTGACAGTTGTCTGGAAGTTAGCAGAAAATGTAATTAAAAGATAATTACTGTGCAAACTAAAGTCATGAATGAGAAAAGAAAATGTAATGTAGTCTCTCAGGTGGACTAAAGAGACAGACAAGGCAAGCAAAAAATTTTGCTAAGCTCCGCAGACAGTGAGAGGACGAGTCATGAGTGGAGTACTTCAGGAGGGAGGGAATAACAGTTTACTGCAAACACTGCTACTAACTGGACACAAGCAAAGGCCAAAGGTCTCAGGTAACGAGGGGCGGAAGAGACTACAAGTCTGGGTTGAGGGATCAGTGACTGCAAGGGACGCAACACGGGGAGACCAAGAGATATGAAACCAGGAAGGCTAAAGAGACCGAGGATGCTGAAGAATAAATCCCAATATTTCTCTCTCCAGATTGCACAGAACCGAGTGAGTCATTGAGTGAAGCAGTATTACATACGAGTAGTATAGCTGGTTATCAGTACTCATTAGTGACAGCAATGGAAAGATTATATAAATGACTAGCAAGCAAACACAATGACTGAAATCAGAGTGAAAACAAATGAGTGTAGAAAATACATTCCTCCATGCACCAAAACAAGTGACTATGGAATCCAGATCAGAGTTTAACATGTCTCCTATGAGGTTATCAGCGAAGGCTATGATTAAACGGCAGTGCAAATAAGGGTTGATGCTGTTAACTAAGAATAAAGTATATCATACAAAGTTGCCAGCTAACTCGATCTGAAAAACTGTAATTCGACAAAACAATAATGAAAAAAAAAAATAAAAAAAACTAGAGGAAATATGCACCAAGAAAAAAAAGCAAAAGAAAAAAAATGAAACTTGGAATAAGAGTTTTGTTCTCTTTCTAAACGTGCTTTTGTTTGTTTTGGTTAATCTTACCTCGGGTGGAAGTAGTTCCATAAAATACTGTGCGCAGCACGAAGAGAAAGCTGCGGTTAACCCATACATTCCCACGACTACTACAAGCTAACGAGAACCATGACATCATTGCCTCGAGCGTACCAGCCCGCCTCCTGCTGCCGCCCACCATGCCCTCCCAAGGCTGAGGTGCAGACAGGGACTGAGGGAGCACACGGTGTGGCCAAAACAGCCAGACCGGACTGTGTGTTAAAACTGTTAAGACTGCCTTGGACTCCCATTACAGGTCACATTCTTGGCAAAGCAAAATGTTTACGTTCAGATATTATTACAATGAATTCCAACATGCTCCTGGAATTGCAATGTACGGCAAAGGGATTTTTGTCCGTCAGCAAGTATTGCACATTACGGGACCTTAGAGTGGTGATCCAGCAGCTGGGCACGAGTCAGGACAAGAGGAGTACCTGTTCTAAGAGGCGGCTCGGTACGCAGGGGGGCGGGATGAGAGGCACAACATGGTACTTGTATCCTGCTCACAAATTAATGCATCCAACACGGGTACCCCATACAACTCTGCTAAGCTGGTACTCTGCTTGGGCGGCCACCTGCAGAGTACCTCAACACTACCGGTACCTAAGGCGGGTCACATGGCCTCGCTCTCAAGTCCTCGGGGCGCCAGTGTACTCAGGGCGGGGTGGGGGAGAGGAGGAGGGGAAGGGGAAGGGGAAGGGGGAGGGGGAGGGGGAGGGGGAGGGGGAGGGGAGAGGGGGAGGGGGACGCAGCACCGCCGGGCTCACCACACTCCCGACACGGTGGCGTGAAGCCCAGTGGTGTGTAGTACTGGCTTCACCCACTCGGCCCGGCAGAGTTGCGGGGTGAAGCCAGCGGTGCGACAGTACACTCTTGCACTCGTGGCTTGAGGATGCGAACCACAGAGGTCACCCGTGAAACCCTCCACGAAACAAAACCTTGTCCTCTGCGCGTGGTCACTTCCAGGGCCCCGTGTGAGAGAGGTGGCCACTGTGGGTCTGCAGGTAACATGCTCACCCCAGGAGTCCCAGCAGTCAACGGGACCCTCAAACTGAACACGGCTGAGACCAAACGCCAGGTTTTGTTTTCCACGAGGCTTGGCGGGCGACCTCTGGACCCAATGTCTACCACAGTCTACTGCAGCAACACAAACGTGACTACGCCTCAGCCGTGTCACACCCATAACAAACGGCGTTTTGAAGTACAGTTACTACGCTAGTTTTGTAGCCACCCAGCGCCAGACAAACACAGACAACTTCCAGATGGTACGCGTGGGATGCAGTACAGTGATAAAAATACTTTATACTTTGAAATAGTATCATCCTCCAGTAAAAAAATATTAATTCTAGGTTATATGAATATAATGTATTTTATTTTTAAATTTAAGAATAGGGAAATGCTTTACATGTCAACCTTAAAGAAAAGAATAATAAATCCTATGGTAACACTGAAACCTGGAGCCTTTCACGAAAAAGGAAACAGGAAGAGCTGAGGTCAAAACAATGAATGAATGGAGTTGGTGTGATGGTTGGCACCATTATGGAGGCACTGAAGGTGAGTCATGGTTAGCTCTCAGTAACAAGGAACACTTCTATTTGATTATTACATAAAATTTAAAGAGAGAAGTCAGGAACGTGAGATGAACCAATGTCAGTGACAATTGTTGTGCGAACTGATCATTGCACACTTTTGGAATACATTGAAGATCAGGACAACCAACAACATTTACTCCTACTGGTACATGAGACTAAATATTGAACAACTGTCATGGACAAAGAGCAAGTGCAACTCTTGGACTGAGGTAAAGCGTGTGTTCAATGTATTCTACTGACATAAAGACTCCCAGTGGTCCGGCACCTCCGCTTACCTCTTGTTGAAGGCCTCAGAGTGCGTGAAGTGCTGCAGCGAGTCGTCCTCGATCAGGAACTTCATCTTCTCGAAAAATGAGGCGGTGGCGGCGGGTGGCTGTTTCCGGAGCAGCAGGTCTATGGGGGAAGAGGCTCGGGACATGCACAGCTGGGACCCGTTGCAGGCGATGTGATCACAGCACTCGGGGTCCTCGCAGTCCTTCAGGCCGTCTGTGGGTGGGCAGGACCAGTGGAGACACACGCAGGAAATGGCTCAAGGTTATCAGAGTCTGTGTTCTGCTGACTGGGGGAGGCTTGGGGTGCTGGGCTAATCTAAGGGTTCTGGCTGGAGAAGAGGAAAATCTAATGGTCCTAAGTAAAAAATGAAGGAAATTTAATAGTTCTAACCGGGAAAGAGGGAAATTTAATGGTATTCTAACTAGAAGAGAAAAAAAATAATGATATCCGAACAAGAAGAGAAAATTTAATGGTATCGTAACAAGAGAAGAGAGAAATCTAATGGAATCCTAACTAGAGAAGGGAGTTCAATCCAACTGGAAAAGACGGTAAGCTAATTGTATCCTAACAAAAAAAAAAAAATAAATAAAATAATGGTATCTTAACTAGAAAAAAGAGAGAGAGAGAGAGAGAGAGAAAAAAACTAAACGATATTCTAACTTGAGAAAAGAGAAATCCAACGGTATCTTAACTAGAGAAGACGATAAACCTAATGGTATTCTAACTAGATAAGGAAGAAATGCATTGACATCTTAACCAGAGAGAAGAGGAAAATGTGATGGCATCCTAACTACAAAGAAGAGGAAAATTTAATGGCATCCTAACTACTGAGAAGAGGAAAATTTAATGGCATCCTAACTACTGAGAAGAGGAAAATTTAATGGCATCCTAACTACTGAGAAGAGGAAAATGTGATGGCATCCTAACTACAGAGGAGAGGAAAATTTAATGACGTCTTAATCTGAGATAGGAGGAAAATTTAATGGCATCTTAACTAGAGCAGAGAGAAGCGTAATGCTCCTAACCTTTGTCATTGTCCTTGCCATCATTGCACAGAGTTTCCAGCATGGCGGAGCAGTCAGGGCCGTCCCACCCGTTCTCGCAGCTGCATGACCAGATTCCGTCCTCGCCCCTTGCGTTGCAGGTCCCGCGGTTCCGGCAGTTCCCTGGGCAGCCCGATAGAGTGCAGTGGCGGCCGTTCCAGCCCGTCATGCACACACACGTCCCGTTCTTGCACTGGCCATGTTCGCTGCACCTGTTGGGAAGGGCGTTGGTTCAGGATGGGCGTAGTATAAGGGAAGAACAGAGTATTATCGATGCTGTAAGAAGACATCAGGCCTACACGTGGCAGTCCCTGTAATATATATGCCTACCTGTTTTCCTATTTGCATCTATCATCCCTATCTATAAATCTATCTAATCTTCTTTTAAAGCTCCCGAATGACTCAGCACTAACAACTGTATCCGTTCCATCCCTCTTTCACTACATGAAAACCGATTCCTTTCTATCTCTTTCTTGAAGGTAAATTTTTCAAGCTTGAACCCGTTATTTCTTGTTCTATTCTGATGTGGAATATGAACATGAACGCTGGTGTATGAAGAAAGTTATTAGTCATTTAAGAATTTTGTAAGAATAAAAGGGAAACTCCAATAATATTTTTTATTTAAATAACGCTACGAGGTGTTAGCTGACTTAGGAATGTAGTAAGAATATAAGGGAAACCGCAACAAAATTTATTTTTATTTAAGAATGTAGAAACAAAGAAAACTTAAATGTTAGTGAATATAAGGACATGAAAAAAGTATGAGGAAGGACTGTTGATCTGAGAACAAAGGAAGTGAAGGCTGCGAGTTGTTAGCTTGATGTAGGGATACGTTAAGAGCGCTGAGGAAGCTGTCGATTCAGGAATGCTGGGACAAAGAAAACTACATGTGGTTAAAACGTAAGAGAAGATGCAATCAGACTGGTAATTTAATAAGGAGCATGAATATAGTAAAGAAGCTACAGAGTCAGCTGATCTAAGAAGCCTGAAAAAAAGCTGAAAAAAAGTCACGTGATTTAACTCTTTCACTGCTATTTAACGCTTGGTTTCTTGATGACAAACTACACAGGTATATTCCTTTTTGTTCCACAGCCACCTATGAACATTTTATTGTCTATATATTGGAAAACCTGTTCTTGTAATCCATTTTTCGTTCTTGTAGGTTTTTATAAAGGTCTTATACAGTGCTTCTAAAGGTGTGGATTGTTGCCTGTCACAGTGAATGGGTTAAAACATTGGAAAATAAAGGAAGATGCAATAACTCAGTTGATATAAGAATATTGTGATACAGGAACATAAAAGAAAGCTGTCAGAACTCAGTTGGTTGATGAGCTTAGGAATATAAGAATACAAGAGAAACTGGAAAAAAAAGTTAATCAAATGTTGGTTGAAAAATGAAAAAAAAGAAAGGATTTAAAAGATTAATTACCTTTATCACTGCAATCAGAGGCATTATTATTGTTATTATTATTATTATTATTATTATTATTATTACTATCATTATTACCAATGTCATAATTTTCGCTACTTTCAGAACAACCTATAACTACCTTTCACTATTACTATTACGATCATCACCGCCATTATTAATATTACCACCATTAATATCATCATTATCCCTATCAGTACAACCACCAGTCATATAATTCTCAATACCATTACAACCATTGAACTAAAACTACTTTTCATTATTACTATTACGATCATCACCACCATTACTATTATTATCATCATCATCATCATCATCACTATCAATAACTATCAATACAATCACCAATGTCATATAATTCTCGTTACCATTACAACCATTAACCTATAACTACCTTTCACCACCACCACCACCACCACCTGTGCCGGCGAGGTGAGTGGCGGTAATTACACATCACATGACGCTAATGGTGGTGATGGAGACAAAACGCTCCCACGCTGACACCATTTGTGATTTAATGCATGTTACCGAGCCGCCAAAATTTTGTAATAGGTACTTCACTTGCTCACCGAATTACTGTACCGATAAAAGACTAAAAAGAGAGAAAATTAGTAGATATAAATAAAAATAAGTACTGTCCGCTGTTGATCGAATTATTATACCGACAAAACACATACAAAAAAAGACGGAAAATAAATAAATAAGTGAATAAAATAGGATAAGATAAAAAGTCCTTAATAAAGCAAAAAAAATATATAAGAAAAGATAAGCTGAAAACGTTTTAAATAAACATAAAAAGAAAATGCGAAACACGTACTAGGCAAAACAAAACAAAACGCTGTAAATAAAAAAAAAGTAAACAAAGTAAAGAGAACAGAGTAAAAATAAAAGAAAAAAACAGAAAAACAAAAGATAATGAAGAAAAAAGAAAACATCCTAGATAAAACAAAATAAAGACTAAGAGAGTAAAGAGGAAAAGAAAAAAAAAACATCGTGAACAAAATAAAACAAATATAACAAAATAAAAAAAAAGAAAAATCCTAAATAAAACAAGATAAACACCAAATAAAAGGACAGAGAGAGAGAGAGAGAGAGAGAGAGAGAGAGAGAGAGAGAGAGAGAGAGAGAGAGAGAGAGAGAGAGAGAGAGAGAGACCTAAATACCCTCAAAGACCACCACATTTCCCCACTCACCTCGGGTCACACAGCTTCTCTGAGCAGTTGTCGCCCTTCCAGCCTTCCTCACACGTACAGGCGTCATTTTCACACACCCCGTGCAGTCCGCAGTCCAGGGAGCAGGATTCTGACGGGAATGGAGAGAAGGGTCAGGTTCCCACAGTCACTCCCTCACTTGGAATTCTCAAGGTCACACACGAGTTGAATTTGAAGGTCAGTGGTCAAGAATATTCGAAAGGCTGGCTGAATTCAAATCAAAACTCTTTTCTTCCTTTTTTTGCTGTTTGAATGACTTGCTCCTCCTCCTCCTCCTCCTCCTCCTCCTCTTGTTCCTTCTCCTTCTTCTCTATCTTTTCCTCCTTTCTTGCTTGCGAGTCTTTTTTTTTTTTTAGTTACTTATTGTTTGTAGTGTTTTCCTTACCTGCTAAAAAATACAAAAAAAAAAAAAAAGAAAGTGCGTGTGTGAATCTGTGGTGCGTTGAAGGATTGCTGGCTTGGTATAAAGACTGATTATTTTCTTATCTTTGTTTTTCTAATATTTATTTATTTATTTATTCATTTTTTCAAGGGACTGATTCATGCTCGTAATCTCCCGTTTTCTTTTATGCTGTATGGTAATATTTTGTTTATGATTCGTGTGTGTCGACTGCTTGCACGAATGTACACACACACACACACACACACACACACACACACACACACACACACACACACACACACACACACACACACACACACACGCACGTTTCTCTAATATTGCATTCCACTGATGTATTGCTCTATTTTGGAAAACAATATTTCTACACATCTTTATCTCCTTTTCCACTTGTGTGTGTGTGTGTGTGTGTGTGTGTGTGTGTGTGTGTGTGTGTGTGTGTGTGTGTGTGTTTATGGCTATGCTTACACCCACGATGCATACATACACACGCACGTTAAGTTAAGTTACTACATACATATACACTCCAACATACTTACGAAGAGAGAGATGGAAATGTTTACACGCTCACAACACATTCTCTCCCACCCACCTTCCTTCTCTCCTTCCTCCCTTCTGCTAGTGCTATTACCTCTTCCTCTCCCCCCTCCCTGCCCCAGCCGAAGAGCCGCTACAACACGACACCTTTCGCCCCATGAATTACGTTCCTCACTGGCTGGGGGACAAAGTTAATAACCTGGCGAAGGCGCGAGTCCTGCACGCCTTGGCCTCGCGTTATTAAATTCCAAGTTGTCTGAAGTAGCGTCCAACGGTGACACTTCCTGCTCAATACTCGCTTCCCGGAGACTTGAGCTCAAGGAGGAGGAGGAGGAGGAGGAGGAGAAGGAGGAGGAGGAGGAGGAGGAGGAGGAGGAGGAGGAGGAGGAGGAGGAGGAGGAGGACTAAAAGGAAGAGTGGAAGGTAAGGAAAGGACAACTAGAAGGAGGAAGAGGGGGAGGAGGGAGACAAGACGACTAAAAGGAGGAGGAGAAGGAGAAAGAAGGAAAGGATAACTAAAAGGAGGAGGATACGACAAGGAAGAGAAGGAAGAACAGGAGGACAGCGACGACTAGGAGGAGGAGGAGGAGGAGGAGGAGGAGGAGGAGGAGGAGGAGGAGAACATCGATGACTAAAAGGAGGAACAGGGCAAGAACAACTAAAATTAGAAGGAAAATGAAAATAAAGATAACAACTAAATTTAGGAGGAGGAGGAGGAGGAGGAGGAGGAGGAGGAAGAGGAACAAGAGAACAACAACTAAAAGAGGAAGAAAGCGGCAAGGGTAACTAGGGAGGAGTCGAAACATCTCTATCTATCATGAAGCTTCAGTGAGTGGCGGACAGTGGCATCTAGGGGCCAAACACACAAGCTTCCGTCACACCAGTGCTATTTAAACCCCTTCACTACTAGATAAATATTCCTTTTAAAACCTGTAACTTTTTTAAGCACTTTGTCTCTTTGTGGTATTTCTTTAGTGTAAAAAAAAAAATAAATAAATAAATGAAATAAAAAAATAGGGGGGACTAATTTAACGTTCTATTCTGTTTTCCC
Organism: Scylla paramamosain; assembly: GCF_035594125.1. Taxonomy (NCBI): domain Eukaryota; kingdom Metazoa; phylum Arthropoda; class Malacostraca; order Decapoda; family Portunidae; genus Scylla; species Scylla paramamosain. The sequence continues at coordinate 4,030,557 of NC_087176.1, forward strand.
TCCCGTGTCTTCATGTAAAACAATTTCTAGTGGTATGAGAGTTGGCGAAAGAAGCTCATAACAGTGAAGGGGTTAGATGTGTGAAGCCTAATTACGACGTGTTGTGTGCTTCCCTTTGTACTAAATTCAGATCTTTCGGAATGACACGTGAATTTCTTTCTTTATTTTTTTTTCCCCATCCTCGTTATTCACTTTATTGACGTATAACACTTAAGCCAGTCCTCAGAAACGCTTGACTCTTTCACCTCGACTATTTTCAAAAAGCTACAAAGATGATTAGCCATTTTCTCAAGAGTGGTTCTCATGTTAGTAAAGCAGAAATCTTAACCTGTCACAAGAATAGTAAAAACTGCCTTAAAAAAAACGTGTAACTTCAAGACTATTTTCAAAAGTCACAAAAGCCACTCTTGACCCGTTTTCTCAAGAGTGTAAAGCAGAAATCTTAACCAGAATCGTAAAAACAGCCTTAAAAAACATTGTAACTTCACCATGACTATTTTCAAAAGCCACAAAGATGATTAGCTGTTTTCTCAAGAGTGTTTCTCCTTTTAATAACGTAGAAATCTTGTTAAATTTTCACTAGAATCATAAAAAACACCCTTAAAATCCCATATGTCTTCAATTAAAGCCTCTTCAATATGTTGGAGGTGCGGCGCGGAAGTGTTTCAGTATACGGCCCTTAACTTGATGGATGATACATGACTACAACGCGCGTTACAACCCTGACAAGTTTCTCTTCCTTATTAGTGCGTGGCGCCATTACCGTGGGAATGCTTTGCCATTATACTGTGCAGCGAGGTGTTTGGGGCACGTCCTGGGTGCGGCGCGGCGAGACTCACGCTGGCTAATTGGCGAGGCGGCTCCTGTATATTGACGAGGCTTCCTGGTACCAGCGCCTCTCCTTACCTAACCTGACCTGACCCAATCTAACCTATCCTTACCTGACCTAACCTAATCTAACCTACCCTGACCTGATCTAAGCTAACCTAACCTGACCTAATCTAACCTACCCTTACCTGATCTAACCTAATCTAACCTAACCTGACCTGACCTGATCTAAGCTAATCTAACCTATCTTAACCTGACCTAACCTAACTTAACGTCCGTAACTTCCTCTCTGTAAATAAACTAGTAAATTGTTAAAACCCCATTAATCCCACAATTATCACCTAAAATTTACACTCATTAAACCAACATTCCTATTGACACGTACCCTTCCCAGCACACCCTTATTTCAGACACCCTTCCTAGCACACCCTTATTTCAGACACCCTTCCTAGAACACGCTTATTTCAAACAGCCTTCCTAGAACACGCTTATTTCGAACACCCTTCCCAGCACACCCTTATTTCAAACAGCCTTCCTAGCACACCCTAATTTAAAATCCTTACCCTTCCCAGCACGCCCTTATTTGAGACACCCTTCCTAGTACACCCTTCCCAGCACACCATTCCTAGCACACCCTTATCTCAAACACACTTCCCATCACATCTTTATCTCCGACCCTTATCTCAAATCCTGCTCTCCCTGATTCGATTACACAGCATCTAATCTCACCACCTTCAGTGACCCTAGGATCCAGTTACCGTGTATAATGCCAGGGGCGCGATCCTCCTGATGGAGTTACAACGTCATCCCAGGCCAGGGCATGATCAAAGGCTCCTGGTGACGCATATAAATAAGAGACTAGATGGTGTTCCTTGATGCAGAGCCGTGAAGACTTCGGGACTTCGTTACTTTGTTTGGGCTAAGTCCGTCCGTAAGTGTGGCCGGGTGTGAAGTTTTTGATGTAATTGGTGTTTAAAAGGTAACGAGAGAGAGAGAGAGAGAGAGAGAGAGAGAGAGAGAGAGAGAGAGAGAGAGAGAGAGAGAGAGAGAGAGAGAGAGAGAGAGAGAGAGAGAGAGAGAGAGAGAGAGAGAGAGATTTAAACACCAATAAAAAAACAATTACCTAGAAAAACAACCCTACTACTACTACTACTACAACTACCACCACTACTACTAACTTTTGGAGCAGTCAGAGCCGGTCCAGGGGTGGTTGCAGATGCAGGTGTGAAGCTCAATGTTGAAGGTGCCGTGGTTGTTGCAGTCTGGAAGGCACTGGCGGGCGTCCTGGTCTGTCTCCGAGCAGTCAGCACCGCGCCAGCCCTTCTGACACACACAAGTCCCGTTCACACACCAGCCGTGGTCAGAGCAGGTCGGGTGCGGGCAGTCCACTGTTGGTAAAGGGGGAGGTAAGGCTTTTAATTCACTGGCAGCCTTTTATTAGTCAGAAAGATACGAGGGTTACTAATGAGTATAATTTTGGTGGTGATAATGATGATGATAATAGTAATGTGGGTTGTTGACTGCTGTAAAGATGGAGATTAGGTTAGATTAGGTTTTTTCATTGGTCAGAAAGATACGAGGGTTGGTTAAGATGCGATGAGTGTAGTTTAGCTTGCATTTGGTTATGTTATGGTGATGATAATGATGTTGATAATAATAATAAAAGGAAGAAAGGGACCAAGAGGAGGAAGAGGAGGAGGAGGAATGAAAAGAAATACAAAGGAAAAACAGACAGCAACAGACCTACTGGGCCTAACGAGGTTGTTAGAGTATTTTTTACTACCACTACCGATTCTATGAGTTAGGCAAAAGGGCAGCAACGTCAAAGGAGAGGAGGAGGAGGAGGAGGAGGAGGAGGAGGAAGAAAACCATATCTAATACTAAGAAATGCAAATAAATTCTTACTCACTGCACAAAAACACACACAGACAAGAAAAAAAAAGTTAAAGAAAAAAAAAATAGCCATCTTTATCATTACTATTTTTGCTGATACACATAAGCGAAAAACGAAAAAAAAAAAAGGACAGATTAAACAATAATGGAAGTATTTCTGCATTTCAGAAGCACGAGATCAATATATGGGGTTTCCAGGTGAAATAACAGGCAATATTACGTACTGAAATCTGCGTGTGTGTGTACGTGTGTGTGTGTGGTGAGGGCAGCGAGTATCAATTCCCAATATTCACCTCGCAAATTGGGGAATATGATGTTACCGGGCAGAGAAGAATATTCCAGGATAAATCAAGTTACGCGCTGGTATCAGAAGGCTTGGCGGGAGTGGGCCTAGTGCTTTGTGGGGTAAAGAATGGAGCGAAACAAAATACAGCCTGTGTCTTACTGGTGGTGATTCCTGGTGTGGTACTGAGTTAAGAGCGAGTAAATAATGTAGTTTATGACTGGTGTGGTATAAAGAGAAGCTAACCAGATACAGCCTGTCTTACTGGTGATCGTAGTGGTGTAGTAAATGAGGGATTATGAACACAAAGGTAGTCACTGAACATTCACACATTAGTCATTATAGATGCTAACTAAAAAATAAAGAAATAAAAAATAGAGTGAATAAATAAGTACATAAATAAATAAAAAGGTTTGTAGTTTCTATATAAAAAAAAAGTTGAATCCTCAAATTTTTATCTGGTAAGAGTCAGGTTCCTTACTTACAGCAGACACACTGTGCGTATAGTGAATATTCTTTTGTGTTCATAGGAACGATGCGTAGAAGGTAAAAATCCACACTTTATTGATTGATATAAACTTTCTATATCAATATTTTCTTCTACTTCTCATGATTAAAAATTCTGTAGTTTAGGAAATTTTTTTTTTTTAATAGCATAAATGTTTGTATTTTCTCCCTTGTCCGGACCTGAGTCTTGCCACGAAACACGGAAGTGAAAGAAGAGAGAGACGAGAAAAATTTAGAACAAAACTAACATTTGAAATCATTAATAAAGCTTTCAATTTGCGTTATCACTTAAAAAAAGAAAAAAAAAAAGAGATCAGCAGTTTTCTTCAAATCTTCCAAACACGAAGAGAGAGAGAGAGAGAGAGAGAGAGAGAGAGAGAGAGAGAGAGAGAGAGAGAGAGAGAGAGAGAGAGAGAGAGAGAGAGAGAGAGAGAGAGAGAGAGAAAAGAAAAGAAAAAAGGAGAAAATTTCAAATAACAAAACTATGCACATTAAAGCTTCTCACAACAGTTATGGACAACAATAACAAAAAAAAAAGTAAAAAAAAAAAAAAGAAAGCAGAAATAAATGTAAAGTCCCCTTAATCCTACAAACACAAGGAAAGACAAGAAATGGGAAAAGCACCGAGGAACAAAGCAACACACCGAAGTAAAAGCACGAAGGAAGAGGCAAGAGAGTGGCGGCGCTGGGGGAGAGTGCGCCAAATGAACAGTGAAAACAGGGAGGCGGAAGAGAAGGGAGGAGTAAGAGACCCGAGGGAGGGATTTCTGGCGCTGCTCTCCCGCCCTCACCCTGAAGGAAATGTCTCCCTGTCTCTCCCTGGTCCTCTCACCTTTCTGGCACTCTCATCCTGTCTAACTTAGCACTTTTCACCTGTGCCAGCATTCTCTACCTGTCTAAGCACTCTCAACATATCTAAATCAACATTTTTTCACCTGATTAATTTAGTACTTTCACCTGTCTTGCACTCTCCACCTCTCTTAGCATTTTCTTTTACCTGTCTCACTATGTTCCGTCTAATTCAGCACACCTCACCTGTCTAAGCATTCTCCTTCTGTCTAAACCTGTATAATTTAGCACTTTTTTACCTGTCTAATTTACTACCTTTGCCCGTCTCACCTTGCACCTCTTACCTGTCTTAGGACTCTTTATGTGTTCAGCTTACTATGTTTCTGTCTAATCCAGCACTCCGTTCTTTTTCACCCAGTATCTCTCACCTGTTTAAATATTATCCATTTGTCAAAACACTCTCCACATGTTTAACTCAGCCCTCCATACTTGCCTAACTTCCCACTTTTTACTAACTCAGCACGTTCCTGTCTTAACTCAGCACTCCATATGTCTGTCTAACTTCCCACTTTTCATCCAACTCAGCACTCCACACCTGTCCCACTCAGCACCTGAACTACCACCTCAAAAAACTTACCTCACTTTCTCTACTTCTCAACCTCTTTCTTCTCTTCTTCCTCCTTTAATGTTTCATACCTCCTTACCTTTCTTATCATTTCTCCTTCTCCTCATCTTCTTCAAAAACCTCACAATTTCTGACCCTCTCTTCCTCCTCTAATGTTTCATATTTCCTTATTTTCTACAATGACCTCACTTTCTTCCTTCCTCCTCTTACTTTAATGCTCCATACCTCCATATCTTCAATAACCTCACTGTCTCTCTTCCTCCTCTTCCTTCTTTATGCTTCACACCTCCTCCATATCTTCAATAACCTCACCTTCCCTCTTCCTCCTCCTCCTCCTTTATGTTTCACACCTCTTCCATATCTTAAATAACCTCAATTCCTCTCTTCCTCCTCCTCCTCCTCCTCCTCCTCCTCTTCCTCCTCCACCTCTTCTCTTTACTCCTTACCTTTCTCGCAGAACTCCCCGGTGGAGCCCTTGGCGCAGTGGCAGTGGCCTCCCACGCACTGTCCCTTGCCGTTGCAGTCGGGCACCTCACACTCGTGGTGGCGCAGCTGGCACTCCTTGCCCTTGAAGCCCGGGTGACACTTGCACTGCCCTGCCACGTACTCCCCGTGGTTAGAGCACAACGTCGGGCACAGCACTGTAATGGTGAGGGGGGTAGTGGAGGTGATGCAGCACTTGGAATAAAATACACTAACACTTAAGGTAACTATTCAATTATATGATTAAAATTTTTGAAGCATACACTAAAAAAAAAAAAAAAGACACGAAGATACACGAACGACGGTTAAGATTTCACACACAAAGGTAATTACAGGTAAGATCTAAGGTGGAGAGTCAGAAAAAACACTGTACTGCGCGAGAGATATACTGCTATGGGGAACAAAAGATACAAGGTCACTTCAGGTAAGATTTCAGCAGCACAAGATACAAAATTACAGGTAAGGTTTCAGGTGCAAAGTCAGAAGCAACACTATAATGGATGAGTGAAATACAATGCAGGTAATGTAACACGTGGGACAAAAGATACAAGGACACCAGGTAATTACAGGTAAAAATCTCAGGTGCACAAACTCAATGAGGGGAAATGAAACACAATGGAAGCGACGCAACACAAATGACAATAGAAGAGAATACATACGAAAAATAAAATAAGGTAAAAAAATAAATAAAAGAAAAGAAAACTTGAGGTAATTACTGCTAACTTGAGGTAATTACTGCTAAAATTTTAGGAATGTAATGTTCCCTTCGTTGTCTGAATTAATGTTATTTGTTCTGCGTTTCTTTATTCCCCTTTCTCCTTATTTTCCTTCACTTCAATTCCACTTTTTTTTTTTTTATATAGATTCTTTCCTTCCTTTCATCCATCCATCTTAACTAACTTCTACCTCTTACTTTAACCCTTTGACTGCCACCTGGTACACCTTTCTCTAATTACCAATCACTCTGAGACATCTTTACTTGTTCTACAGCCACATCCACTCTTTGAACTGGGAAGAAATTGCAAAATGTATTCTTTTCATCGCTAACTTTCTTGTAGATGCTTATAAAGACTTCACGCATTGCTTCCGCTGCTGCTATTGTTTCGTGTTACAGTGAAAGGGTTAAGTCAGCGTGGCTTATCACAAACAGTCTCGCGTGGGCCAGCAAACACATCTACTGCATTTGTTCTTTCTTTGTATTCCTTTGTGAGTGAAAATATACGAATGGCATCAGCATAAAGAAGTAGTCTGTCTTGTATTCCTTTGTGTGTGAAAATAAATGAATAAGATGAATACATAAAAACAAATTCAGTGCTATTTGTTCTTCTTCCTTTGTATTCCTTCGTGAGATGAAATGAATACAATAAATATACAAAAGGTCTGCTGCTGTATTTGTATTCCTTTGTGCGTGAAAATAAATGAATACGATGAATATACAAAAGATTTATTACTGTTCGGTCTTCATTTATATTCCTTTATTGGTGAAGGCCGACGTAATGAAAAAATAAAGATGATAGAAAAACAAAACACTTAGCTAAGAACAATCAATGATGAAGTAAAAAAAAAAGACAATAAAATAACGGGAAAGTAAAGAGAAAGTAAAAAAAAAGCACGATAAAAACAGAACAAGTCCAAAGGAATGTAAAAGAAAAGTTTTTAAATGAACACAGGAAATAGGAAAAAAAAGAATCATGGAAAATTTAAAAAAAGGAAACAAAATAAACACGATAAAAAAAAAAAATAGAAGAACTAGCTTATGAGAATGTAAAAGAAAAAAAAAAGCGCACACAATAAGTAGAAAAGTCAATAGGAAAGTAAGAGAACAGTTAATGAAACGAAAACAATAAAAAAAAGAAGAAAGAAAGAAAACCAAACAAGAAAAAAACTTACACAAAGAACACTAAAAAAAAAGGCAAATGAAAAGAAGAATAAAAAAAGAAGACAGAAACTAAGAACAACAGAGTAAATAAAAATAAATAAATAAATAAACACACACACACACACACACACACACACACACACACACACACACACAACAACAACAACAACAATGAAAAAAAAAAGCCAAAATACTCACACACACAAAAAAAAAAAGGGTAAGAAAAAGAAGAAAAACTGAAAATTTAATCTAAGAACGAAAACACACACACACACACACACAAAAAAAAAAAAAACAACGAAAAACAAACTTCCCCCCAAACACTTACACTGCGAACAATCAATGCCAAAGTACCCCGCCTTGCACTGACACATGAGACACTCCTCGCTTCTGTCGTGGCACCGCTGCGGGCACTCATCCTCCCAGTCGCCCCTGTTGATAACGAGGGACACACGATGGGGGTCGCCGTCGTCATTGTAGATGGAGATAAACCACTCCCCGGCTTCCAGTACCTGCTCCACCGACACCTGCTCCATGGTCTGTCAGGAGAGTGAGAATGTGAGGAGTCGGAGTGAGGAGATGGAGAGTGGGTGAAGTTGTGAGGGAGAGCTTATGAAGGTGTATGGGGGTGAAACTGTGAGGGGTTTTGAGGGAAAGAGTAAGGGCAGGAAAGATGAAGGGATGAAGGCTGTCAGGGAGAGGTTTTCAGGAAGGAGTGAGGGAGAGACAGGCTGTGAGGGGTTGTGAAGCTATGAAGGTGAGGTAGTGAGGGAGTCTGTGAAAGAGAGGCTATGAGAGACTGTGAAGAGAAGTTAAGTGGAGTGTAACGAAGAGGTTGTGAAAGGGAGAGTGTGTGGGGGAGGGACAGTGAGAGAGGGAGAAAGTGCGAGGGAGAGAGAAGCAAAGTGTAGGAAAGTGAGGAAATCTGAAGAAGTGAAGGAAGGGTGAAGGACGTGAAGGAAGGTGAAAGAAGCTGATAAACTGAAGAAAGGAAAGTGAAGCTAAGAAAATAACGAAAAAAAAGTGAATTAAAAAGAAAGGAAAGAAGTTACAAAGACGAAAAAAAATGAGAGAGAGAGAGAGAGAGAGAGAGAGAGAGAGAGAGAGAGAGAGAGAGAGAGAGAGAGAGAGAGAGAGAGAGAGAGAGAGAGAGAGAGAGAGAGAGAGAGAGAGAGAGAGAGAGAGAGCCTACACCAAATTTTTTCCTTCTTCAACCTCCTTTCACCTCCACCATCTCTGCATCCTCAGACATCAAGACTCACTTCTTTTCCTCTGCGCCTTAACCTCCACCAAACCCCACAGAGTTGAGACGCGGGGAGTAAGGGAAGAGGACACAGGGACCTTCGCCTTTGGGACACGAAGAGAGGGCGTGATGGTCCCAGAGGAGGATCCAAGAGGAAGGAAAGAGGAAGAGGAGGAGGAGAGGGACCAGTGGATTGATCTTTGGTACGGGAGAACTTGCCGATTTGGGAGACGAGAAGGAGAAGAAGCTGCAGTCGCTGTGTTAAGGGCAAGGACCAAAGGAAGCCAGAAGACACGAGGGACGGCCGTGTAGGATGTAAAGGAGAGGGATCCTAGGCTTAGATAAGGGGAGGAACAAGGGGAGAAACGAGAAGGGGAAAAGAAATGTAGAAAGATGAGATTTGAAAGCATAAAAAATGAAGAAGCAAAAGGAGAAGGGAAAAAAAGAAATTTACAAAGATGAGATGGGATGGAGAAAAATATAAAAAGATGAGATTTTATAGATAAAAAAAATAGAGGCAAAAGGAGAAAGAAAAAAGAAATACAGAAAGATGAAATTTTAAAGAATAAAAAAAGAATGGAAAGAAAAAAATACAAAAAAATTAAAGATAAACAGATAGTAACATAGAAAAAGGAGAAAGATATTGAGAGAGATTTAAAAGAAGAATAAAAAGGAAGAGAATGGAAAGAAGAGACAAAATGAAAGATAGGAACTTTAGGTTTACATAAGCAAATAAAAAAGGGGAAAAAGGAACAGAAAGATGAAGTCTGAAAGAACAAGAAAAGAAACAAAATAAAAGAAAAGAAAAAAACAGCATTCTAGGATCAGACAAAGGGAGAAAAGAGAAAGGGAAAAAAGAAACAAACGAAAGATGAGGTTTTGAGGAAGAGGAGAAATGATAAAAAAATAGAAAAAAACAAACAAACGCTGACAAAATAACAAAAAAGAACAAGAACACAGGAAAGAGAGAAACAGAATGAAGAAATAAATCGATAACCATTATTGAAAAGGAGAGAGAGAGAGAGAGAGAGAGAGAGAGAGAGAGAGAGAGAGAGAGAGAGAGAGAGAGAGAGAGAGAGAGAGAGAGAGAGAGAGAGAGAGAGAGAGAGAGAGAGAGTAAAAAGTTAGATATTCTATACCTACGGAGATATGATAAGGGAAATATAAAGAAAAGAGAAAAAGAAAAGAAAACAAGAATCAAGGGTGGAAAAGTAAGATTTTAAAGCAAGGAAACAAAGCAGTGAGGGAAAATCAAAAGTGAAATGTTGGAAGTGGAAGAAAAAGACGGAAAGTAATGTATTTTTAAAAGCAACATGACAAAAAAAGGTAAAAAAATAATGAAACACGGGCGGAGAGAGAGAGAGAGAGAGAGAGAGAGAGAGAGAGAGAGAGAGAGAGAGAGAGAGAGAGAGAGAGAGAGAGAGAGAGAGAGAGGCGGACATAGAAAGCCTGTAAGAAAGAAACGACAAAAAATATATATAGAAGAAAAAAGAACGAAGAACAAAATCACACACACACACACACACACACACACACACACACACACACACACACACACACACACACACACACACTTACAGGAGAAGCCCTTGCATCTCTCTGCCATCCCTCCCTCAGGATCTTCATAATGTCGTGCTGGGTGTGTGTGGGGAGGGAGCTGCGGCGCGCGTACAAGCCAAGCGAGGTGCCCCTGTCAAGATCAAGATTAAGATTCGATGAGTGCTGAGGGAAACAAGGGAAGGAGAAAATAATGATAATAAATCAAGAACAAACGAGAGGATTTTGATTTTTTTTTTTATGTTCTTACAAGGCTGTTTGGGGTAAGATGTGGTATTTCAATGTTAAGTAAGAGAAAAGGGGAAATAATAATGACAGTAGTAGTAGTAGTAGTAGTAGTAGTAGTAGTAGTAGTAGTAGTAGTAGTAGTAGTAATAATAATAATAATAATAATAATAATAATAATAATAATAATAATAATAATAACAACAACAGGATGAAAAGATGAAGATAGATAGATACGTATACACACACACACACACACACACACACACACACACACACACACACACACACACACAGAGAGCGAGAGAGAGAGAGAGAGAGAGAGAGAGAGAGAGAGAGAGAGAGAGAGAGAGAGAGAGAGAGAGAGAGAGAGAGAGAGAGAGAGAGAGAGAGAGAGTACTATTTCAAGATGACTTTTATAGATAAGTACGTATTATTCAAATGAGTTCTCGAGGCGATGCAAATGTCCATAAATAACAACCGTAGCATTTATTCTGAAGTTGTGTAGTTACTGGCGGTGGTGTGTGTGTGTGTGTGTGTGTGTGTGTGTGTGTGTGTGTGTTCTCTCTCCTCCTTTATCTTACTTTAATAATATCTCTTTACTTTAAATAACATAGTATACCTCATAAGAAATACAACAGACACTTTTACCAAATGTCTATCACTTTATGAACGTCTCTTTACTTTAAATTCAATAGCATATCTCATTAGAAAGAACAGAAATGTACTGCTTGTTCTTCGTTTGTGTTCCTTTGTTGAAGTATGTGAGGATCGTAATTGTTGTTCCTTTGTATTCCTTTGTGTGTGAGAATCGATAATCATGTTGGCTTTACTTTACTAGCATGCTTCATTAAACACACACACACACACACACACACACACACACACACACTCTTACTAACACTACCATCACTTGTTTTTCCTTTGTGTTCCCTTGTTTATACATTGAATAAAGTCTACTACTACTACTACTACCACTACTACTACTACTGCTACTACTACTGCTACTACTTGTTCTTCCTTTATATTTCCTCGTGTGTACGTAGGATTAACTGCACTAGTACCACTACTACTACTACTACTACTTGTTCTTCTGTTGTGTTCTCTCGTGTGTGTGTGTGTGTGTCTGGAATCAATATAATCATGTTGACGGGAACAAGGTACAAGTGTTACAAGTGCTTGGAATCAATGGTCTGCCTTTCACGCTTCCCGGCCCATCCATCTCATTCTCTCTCCCTCCCCATCGCCATCCATTCCCCTTTTATTGTCATCACCAATTACTGCATGCACCAGACCTTTTTTGTGGGGGAAGGGGGGATTGACTCTCTCCGTGAATTATTCTTATTTTCGTGTTGATTTTTTTCCATCGATTTTCATTGTTTTTCGTTAGTTTTTTGTATTCTGTATCTCTTTCTGTATCTGTCTTTCGGCTTCAGTTCCTTTTTTTTGTTTTTTGTTGTTTTTTGTTGTATTTCCTATCTCTCTATACCTCTTTTTTTCAGTCACAGTTCTTGTTATTCTCTTATTCTTGTTCTCTTTGTCTCTCTCTATCTCTCATCTTTAGTTCTTTTGTATTACCGTTTTTTTTCTCTTTTTTTTTCCCTTTCAATCTTAGTCCTTACTGTTTTTTTTTTTTGCTAGATTTATTGTCTCTTTCACTCTCTCTCTACACACACACACACACACACACACACACACACACCCTCTATCAGCTTGCTACCATTGTTAATCTTTTTTCGAATCATGTCGTGTTGGAATTGCCAGTAAATTTTGTAAGGGGATGTGGGGGAGGGAATTTCACAGCAGGCAAGACTCAATTCCTCCCCCCTCTCTCTCTCTCTCTCTCTCTCTCTCTCTCTCTCTCTCTCTCTCTCCTGCAGTGACCTCCCTTTGTCTCTTTGTGGGTTTTTTGCGTCCTCCGTTGTGTTGTCTTAGCCCGCGAGTGTGTACTGGGAGAGATCTGATTGAAGTTTGTGCTAAAAATGTGGTGAGGGACTGCGGTTGAGAGAGAGAGAGAGAGAGAGAGAGAGAGAGAGAGAGAGAGAGAGAGAGAGAGAGAGAGAGAGAGAGAGAGAGAGAGAGAGAGAGAGAGAGAGTAATGTGATGTAGGGTAGAAGAGAATGAAGTGAATATACTTCCCACGTCCCCAGTTCCCCCCTTAAAACAGATCCCCTCACTCCCCCCTATCTCCCCTCCCCTCCACACCCCGAAAGCAGACACCTAACCATCTGTCTCACCCTTAAACAAACTTCAATACCCTCCCCACATCTCCCCAGACCCCTTGATCCTCTCCACACCCCAGCAAGACCCCTCTCCTCCCCTTCCTCACCCATCCCAAAACTGCCCACACCCCTACCTCCACACCCCACAAAACAGACCTTCTACCCACCTCCCTCACTCCCCAAACCCCATCCTTCACCCCCAAAAAACCCCTTACCCACCTCCCCACCTCCCCAAACGGACCCTCTCCCCTTCCCTCCCCACTGCATCAAGTCCCTCCTCTCCCCACTCCCTCTCTCTCTGCCTCCCGAAGTCCCCAAGCGATGGATCTGTTAATTAGCGAGGTGAAAAATAGTGTTTTGGCTGTAAGCGCCGTGCCGGGTAATTTTATAAATCTGTAACGAGAAGGGGGTCGGGCGCGGCGCATTTATACGTAACGAGGTCATTATAGAAGAGTTATGCTCCTACATTCCTCACCCCAAAGTTTGTTATTCATTTCGGAAATTCTGCAGCCACCCCCGCCGCTCGCTCGCCCGCCCCATTTTCTAACCCGTAATTTGCAGGGTTATTAAATACAAACCTAACGAACACGTGGGATGTTTACACCTAATGTTGCTACTCTACCTGCCCTCCCCCCTCCCACACCCTGATCTGCCTGACCTGCCCCCGCCGCCACTACAGGAGAGGTGAGGGTGGGGAGAAGTGAACAGTGGACATGGGAGTGATAGGAACAGGAAAAGAGGGGGAGGGGAGAGAAAGGATGGGAAGAAAAGTCGGAAAAGTTAATGATGGGTGATAGATATGGGAGAGAAAGGAAGGAAGGGGAGAGGATTAAGGGTGTGAGGAAAGTTAGTGATAGGTGGACATGGGAGAGGAAAGGGGAGAGGGAGAAAGGGTGGGAGGAATAGTTAGTGATGGGTGTTGTGTAAGGAAGAGGAATGAGGAATGGAAGGATGAGCGACAGAAAGGAAAAAAAAAAAAAGTGATGGGAGGGTATGGAGAGGGAACAGAAAGAAGGAATGGGAGGAAGAGTGACAGAGGAACAGGAACAGTTGGTGATAGGATGAATATGAATAAGGGAGAGGAAGGAGTGAAGGTGGGGAGAAAGAGCTAATGATAGGAGGCTTTAGGAGGAAATGGGAGGGAGAGAGAGTGAGAGGTGAGGGAAAAAGTCAGTGATAGGTGGTGTTGGTATGGAAGAGGGAAGAGAGAGAGAGAGGAAGAGTGAGAGAAGTGGGAGAGAAAAAAAAGTGTGTGTGTGTGTGTGTGTGTGTGTGTGTGAGGCTGACTAATAGGGGAACATGTAGTGACTTTTACACCACCAAACACGGCCTGGATTCGAACCCTGACACCAAAAAGTACAAGGTTAACACTGTACCACTACGTCTCCTGGCCTGCTTATTTACCTGTATTGCAATATCTGTCTGTCTGTCTGTTTGTCTGTGGGAAAATTATCTTAAACTTTTTCATTCACATTGATCTCCATATAGTCTAGTTTTAGGTAAATTTGTGTGTCTGTTTGTTTGTTTGAGTATTATTTTAACCCTTTTTCATTATATTCGTCCTTAAAAACTGTCTCTATTTGACTTTTGTCTGTCTGTCTGTCTATGTTTGTCTCTAATTCTATCTATATTATCTGTGTCTGTATGGTTATCTGTCTACTTCCGTCTGCTTCCTTTCTAATCTGTCTCATTACAAAGAGTCTTGGCCCAAAAGATCAGATAATGCTTCTTCCTTTGTATTTCTTTGTGTATCTGTCTTTTCAGCTGTCTGTCTGTCTGTCTGTCTGTCTGTCTGTCTGCCTTTCCTCTCAATACAAACACTCTCGTAAGGACAAAAATATTTTAAGCTGTTCGTTTTTTGTGTCTATGTTCTCTTCAGTCTAATTGTCTTCCTCATCTTCCCACAATCTCTCTATCTGTCTATCTTCTCTCTCTTTCTTGACGCAGACAGCCTCGTAAATGTCAAAAGATATATTGTTTCCTTTAACTTTACGTCCTTCTGTCAGTGTCTTTCCTTTTTCGCTTATAACCAAACTCTCTCAGTCTACCTTCCCTCTTGACACAACAGATTCATAAATGTCAAAGGCATGCTGCTTCTTGTTCTCCCTGTCGTATTACTCCTGTCTGTCTGTCTGTCTGTCTGTGTCTTTCTTCTTTCGCTTCTCACAAACATCTCTATCTTCCTTCTTTCTTGACACAAACGCCTTCATTGAAAAAAAAAAAAAATCGTACTGTTTGTTTTCCTATCTTCACTGCTATCTGTGCTACTGTCTTTCATCTTTCACTTATCACAAAAACTTCTCTAGCTGTCGATCTTCTGTCTTTCCTGACACAAACAACCTCGTAAGTGCCAAAAGACATCTTACTGTTTGCCTTCCTGTTTCTCTGTTTGTCTACTTACGTTCCTTTCCTTCTCTATCTGTCTATCTATCGGTCTTCCCACTTCCTCTTAACATACAAGTCACCTAATCCTTGCCTTGTCTTCTTATTGTGCTTAATCTTGTGTTTCTACTGTATTATTGCGTTCCTAGTAGGTCTGTTTTTCCTTTGTGTTCCCAGTATCCTTGTGTTTCCAGATCCCTTGTTTATGTTCCCAGTATTCTTGTGTTTCCTTTGTGTTCCCATTATCCTTATCTCTCCTTTGTGTTCTCTTATGTTCCCAATGTCCACTCCGTTCCTTGACGTTCCCAGCCCCAGTCGTCAGCGGTTCCCAGTTAGACGTCAAGGTCCCAGTACATATCCCAGAAAATAATAATAATACGTGGGGCTGCCTCCCCGTCGGGTTACAAGCAGCGGGACTTGTATTGCCAACTTTGCCCTCCAATGGTTGTGTTTATTTGGCTAAGTTTCTGCTTCTATTCCGGGGCTTTTAGGAGCAAGGGGAAACTTCGACCAGAAATATTCGACATAACTTGAGGCGGGTCTCGTGCATCAAGCGTGGTTCAGGAGCCCGGAATGGTGTGTGTTTTTTCTTCTTTGGTGATGTGTGTGTGTGTGTGTGTGTGTGTGTGTGTGTGTGTGTGTGTGTGTGTGTGTGTGTGTGTGTGTGTGTGTGTGTGTGTGTGTGTGGAAGGGATTACAGATTGAGTAGGTAGTGGTGGTAGTGGTGGGGGGTGATAAGAGAAGGAGGATGAGCAAAGTACAGTAGTAGTAGTAGTAGTAGTAGTAGTAGTAGTAGTAGTACAAGTAGTAGTAGTTGCAGAAGCAGTAAATCTAGTAGCACCAGTAGTAGTAGTAGTAGTAGTAGTAGTAGTCAAGTACCTTTATACCTCACTATCCACCCGAACACTCCACCCACACTCCTTCCACCCCCTCCATCCCTCCACCCACACTCCCGTTCCACTTCCTCACCCACACTCTTTCTCCACTCCCCCACCTCCACCATCCACCCTGCCAGCCACACCCCATTCCTCCCCCACTCACGCTCCCTCCATCTCTCCATCCTCTCCACCCACACCCCTCCGTCCCTCCACACGCCCCCGCGCCGCCGCTATCCACCACATGTGCATCTTTCTAACATGTTTATGATGGTAAAGGGAAATTGTCCTTTCGCTTCGCCACGCTACAACCGTGATGTATTCCTCTGACCTCTCTCTCTCTCTCTCTCTCTCTCTCTGTTGGTGTCTTATTGCTCTTTCGTTCTCCATTGCCTTCTTTTATTTTTCCTTTTCCCATTTCTATGTTCTCTCTCTCTCTCTCTCTCTCTCTCCCTCTCTCTGATTTTTCTCCTCTTTTGCTTTCCATCTCCATTTTTTCTTATTTTTCCTTTTCCCTGTCTATGTTCTTCGTTCTTTATTTCCGTCCCTCATCTCTCTCTCTCTCTCTCTCTCTCTCTCTCTCTCTCTCTCTCTCTCTCTCTCTCTCTCTCTCTCTCTCTCTCTCTCTCCTTATTTCACTTTCCTCCAAGCTCAGTTGATTATTTTTCTTATTTTTCTTTCCCTCTTCTCTCTCAATCTCCTCTCCTCCTTGCCCTGTTATCTTCCTCCTTCTCCCCCACCACCTCCTCCTCCTCCTCCTCCTCCCACCATGTACAGCTCTCATTTCCTCCTTCCAACCTCCAAGTTCTCGTTTTTATGAAGACTGTCTGTCCATCAGTGCTCAAAAGTTGCCGAGGTACATTTCTCCTCTACGTTTCTCTTCTAACTAAGCCTGAGGTACGCGGGAGAATTTCGTTATATATATACGTAGGTTTTTTTTTCCTTTGTTTTGGTTGCCTTGCCATGCTCTCTTTCCTTAACCTCGTCAGAAGGTACGTAAGGAAGGGAGGGAAGGATGGAAGGGAGGTGGAAGAATAGAGGAAAGGAGAGAAAGGATAGAGTAAGGAAAGGATGGAAGGAAAAGGAAGGGAGGTGGATGAATATAGGGAGGAAGGGAAGGAAGGGAAGAAATGGAAGGAAGGTGGATTAATAAAGGAAGTACGTGAGAAAAAAGGAAGGAAGGGAAGGAAATGAAAGAAGGTAGAGGAAGAGAAGGAATAAGGAAGTGAAGGAAGGAAAGGAAGGAATGTGAAAGATTAGAGAAAGATTAGAGATTGAAAGATTACAGGAAGTGCTTAAGGAAAGGAATGAAGAGAAGAGAGAGAAGCTGGAGGAATAGAGAGAGAGGGAGGAAGAAAGGAAAGAGAAAGAAGTAAAGGAAGGAAAGGAAAGGAGAGAAGAAGTAGAGGAAGGAAGGAATCAGCGTGTTTATCAAGTTAAGAATGCAAATATTTCTGTATCAGTTATATGTTAGAAGTGATACATACATACATACTGGGGACGAGAAAATGTTATTGCTGTTATTATTATTATATGTTGTATTAGTAGTGGCAGTACCGACATCAGAAGTAAGAGAAAGGAAAGGCGGGAATATAATAGGAAAGAGAAACTGTTATCGTTGTTGTTATTATTGCATTTAGTATTGGTAGTAGTAGTGACAGTATTATAAGTAGAAGAAAGGAAAGGCGCGCGCGCACACACACACACACACACACACACACACACACACACACACACACACACACGAAAGATTAGATTAGTTACAGTTATCCAAGCTGGAGGAAAGGCAGGAAAGACGAGATATCATCACGCACACACACACACACACACACACACAAAAAAAAAAATAAATAAAAAAAATAATAAAAAATAAATAAAATAAATAAAAATAAAAGAAGGTAAACGAAGAAGACTTGAGTGAGTCCGGAAATGTAACGTTAGGAAAACTCAGCAAGAAACTAAACAAGAGGGAAGAAAATAAAGATGAGCAGCGATACATCTTCCCAAAGCAGCAAAACGTGAGTGGAATGCATTACCTGAGGAAGTGACGAGTGGAAACAGAATATACAAGTCTAGCCCTTTTCACTGTGATATGCAACAAGTCAACACGAAAAAACCCTGCCCATGATCTTTAAAGGCATCCAAAATCATGAGAGTGAATAAAAAGGATAGATTTTCGAATACATAACCTGTGTAATGTTTAGAAACGAATACGTAAGAAAAGTTTCAGAGTGGTTTGTGATTAAGAAACAGTGTCTTGAGCTGCAGTGAAAGGGTTAAAGGAGATAATGTACCTTGTTACTAATCCATTCACTTTTTCACACACAGCTTGTAAACTTCACCCAATCACACATGAGGGGTGGTAAGATATAATTATGCTTGATCTGTAGCTAGATTATTTACAACCTGTTGATAACGAAAAAAAATGTCATCCTTAACTTGATAAAATCCTCTTATAACATGTAGAAGTTGATGCCGTGGTGATGGAAGCGTAAGAAGAAGGAGAAGAAGAAGAAGAAGAAGAAGAAGAAGAAGAAGAAAATAAGAAGTAGTAGTAGTAGTAGTAGTAGTACGAGGTAGAATCAATCCTATGAAAAATGAACCATATCAACACATACTTAACTAGAAAAGAAAGATACAAGAATTATACACTAACCGAAAAGAAAAAAAAGATAATCCTAAATACAGAAATGAAACTTGACTAGAAGAAATGACAGGAGACAATAACAGTACGTGCAGCACCTCACCAACCAAAACAACAACAACAACAACAACAACAACAAAAAGAACACAGAATAAGCAAACAAAAACAGTACCCCACACAACTTACAGCCGCAACCATTCCCACTTCACTACAAGAACACCAAATAAATGTTGATCAAAAAGAGAATAATAATAGTGAAGATAATAAAGAAAGAGAGAAAACAAAATCTCACACAAACACACACACACAAAAAAAAAATCTTATGAGGTCCCCTATTGCATTAACACACAGGTACCCACAAACAAACACACACACACACACACTTACCTGGGCTTCGTGATGGTGATGCTAATGGCAGTCAGATCATAGAGAGTAAGATGAAGGTTCCAGTACCCATAAGGAGCTAAGGTGAAGGCCAGTTTCTCCCCCAGGGTAAGTGGGGAGAAGGAGCTGCCGTCGGGGGGTGCTATCTGCTGTGGGCGAGCTTGAGTCTGGCTTCCTGTAATGCACAGGAGGAGGCGCTGAAGGGTGCTGATAGTGTGTGGTGATGAAGAATTGAAGGGGTGATGGGGTGAGGAAGGGGTGGTGAGCTGTGTTGAAGGTGTAGTGAATAGTGATAGGGTAATGAAAGGGTGATGATGGGGTGAGGTAGTGAGGTCAAGGGGTGATGGAATGGGTGAGGTGGGCTGAGGAGGCGGTGAGGAAGGGGTGAGGAAGGTGTGAGGAAGGTGGTAAGGGTGAAGTGAAGGGGTGAAGGTGTGATGAAGGGCTGAGATGGGGTGAGGAAGGGGTAATAGGAGATTGGGAGTAAAAGGGGTGATGGTTTAAGGGTGAGGGACTAATGGGGAGGAAATGAGGAGTGGAGGAGAGAGAGAGAGAGAGAGAGAGAGAGAGAGAGAGAGAGAGAGAGAGAGAGAGAGAGAGAGAGAGAGAGAGAGAGAGAGAGAGAGAGAGAGAGAGAGAGAGAGAGAGAGAGATTGCATGCAAATAAACTGATAAAAAGAAAAAGAAAACTCGGGAGAAAAAATGGAAATAAATGAATAAATAAGAGAGATTTGGACTTTGCGAATTGCCAACAGAATTAAAAGCAACAGTTTCGTATTTTTTTTTTCGTTTTTTTTCTCTCACTATTTTCATGTATTTCGTTTAATCCCTCAAAGCTGAAACATGAAAGACCTCGTGATTTCCGAAACCAAAATGACAAAACGAAGGAAAAATAAACGAAAGCATTAAAAAAAAGTCAACAAAACAACGAGATACCAACTGAACACACGAATAAAAGATAAAAACACAAACAATAAGTAAGTTAAAAATTGCGCAAGAATATTCAAATCCATTAAATCGCGCAGAACCAAAACAGAACACGAATATTTGCAGATGACACAAAACCCATAAAAAAAAACGAAAAAAAAAAAAAAAAACGTAATGAACAAAGAAAACGGAGAACAGAAAACGAGACAGTGAGTTAATCAGCAAACGGCGCAGCACCATTATTTCAAAACCCACCAAAAACGCGCGGAGCAGAGACGAAATTAGGAGGATTACCAGAGGAGGAAGACACGAAACACTTAAAACAGTAAGACAGAAAGAAAAAAAAAAAAAAAAGTTACCGCGACGCTTCCAAGAGCAAGAAAACACAGCAAACAATCACGCCGTCCAAATATTTACATCAAGAAGGCGGTGGTGGCGATGGTGGTGGTGGCGGTGGTGGTGGTGGCGGAGTCTGAGGCAGGGAGAGGGTATCATGGGACGCAGAATGAGTTACTACCCTTGGCTATTCCTTCCTGTTAAGAATTCAAGACACGTTTCAGTGCAGCATTCATGTTTGCAGAATTTATTTCAAAGTGGGCCAAGCCGGCAGTTCGCTTATCTAATATATGACTGGCATTTATCGGGGCTCCAGGAAATTGGGTAGTAGGTGACCGAACTCCGCCGGGAATCGATGCGCCACACGAGGGAAGCCAGTGGTTTTTTCACCTTTGAGGCATAAATGAAACGGGAATTAGGAAGACTAAGACTAAGGCCACACTGAAAATGAGACGCCGTGAGTGAATGAAGGAAGATTGAGTAATTTCTTTCACTTTCCCTCTCTGTAAAATGTATCAGTTTTTTTTTTTATTTTCGTTTTTCATCTATGAGGCATAAATGAAGGGGAATTAGGAACACTAAGGCCACACTGAGAATGAGATGCCATGAGTGAATGAAGGAAGATTTTAAGACATTTTTCCTCCACTTTCTCTCTCTCTGTAAAATGTACCTTTTTTTTTTTTTTCGTTTTTCACCTATGAGGCATAAATGCAAGAGGGAATTAGGAACACTAAGGCCACACTGAGAATGAGACGCCGTGAGTGAATGAAGGAAGATTCTAAGACATTTTTCTTCCACTTTCTCTCCCTCTGTAAGGTGTATCATAATTATTTGTATTTTTTTTTCACCTTTGAGGCATAAATGAAGGGGAACTAGGAACAATGAGACTACACTGAAATTAAGACACCATCACTGAATGAATGAAGAATCCGGGTATTTTCTTCTTTGTCTCTCTTTCTTTTTCTCTCTCTGTAAGGTGTATCGTGATAACTTATCTTTTTTATTTATTTATTTATATTTTCTATGAAGGCACAAATGAAAAGGGAATTAAGAACAGTGAGATTAAGACACCGTGACGAACGAAAGGAAAAATCTGGCTTTTCTTTGACTTTCTCTCTTTTTTTCTCTTTCTCTTTTTCTTTTTTCTCTTTCTCTTCTTTTTTTCTCTTTCTCTGTAAAGTGTCTCGTTATTGTATCTTTCTTTTTTATATATATATTTTTTTTATTTTTATCTTTAAGGCATAAATGAAAGGAGAATTAAGAACACTGAGATGCCGTGATTGAGTGAAGGGTGAATCTGATCTCTAGTCTTGATGTTTTTCACTATTACATTTTTATTTCGTTATTTCAAGTATTTTTCACCTTTGAGGAATAGATTCAAGGGGATTTTCTTATTTTCACCTTTGAGGCATAAATAAAAGATCTGGACCCTTCTCTTTCTGTAAGATTTTTTTTTATTATTTATTTATTTATTTTTTGTGTAACAGTTTCTGGCCAAGGGCAACCAAAAGACGGCGAGAAAAAGGCCCCCACTTTATTCCTCTCCCTTCTCCATTTTCTTTCTCTCAATCGTCTTTGTCTTCGCCATCCTCCTCTCTCTATATTCCTCTTCCTCTTCCTCATCTGTTTTCTTTCCCATTCGTCATTCTTATTCCCCTCACTTCTCTTCTTTACTTCTCCATCCTTCTATTACCCTCCCTCCTCCTCCTCCTCCTCCTCCTCCTCCTCCTCCATTCCATCTCCATTTCATCAACTCACGTCTGTACAAGAGATAAATTTTTCTGTACAAGTCACTTTCTCGACGTCAACTGAAATAATAACAACAAAAAGTAGTAATAATAATGAATAAAGTAATCGGTAAAGGTAAAAATAAAGTAAGGAGAGTTTAAGTGATACATTAGAGGTGAGTGAAAATGTTTGATGGATTAAGTAAGTATGTAAGTAAGTAAGTAATGGAAACTCTTTGACTCAATCTGGTTCTAGTCATGTTGGGTTAAAATATATATAAATAAATACTTGATGCAAAAATGTTAAAAGGTTAATTTCAGATATATCTTTTATTTTTTTTGTGTGAATATATTAAAAGCTTTTACTAAGTCTGAGTAAGTAGAGAAGTGGTCATTCTTACACACACACACACACACACACACACACACACACACATACACACACACACACACACACACACACACACACACGTATATATACATAGCAAGGTGCATATCGGTAAAACATGCAGGGATTAATCATACAGGCAGTTATACGTACACACACACACACACACACACACACACACACACACACACACACACACACACACACACACACACACACACAGACGGGAAGCCAAACAGAGAGTCATAAATCCACATATACGTACAGACAGTGTTTCTCCTTCTAGACAAACACGACGCAATGGGAGAGTCGCTCTAAGGAAACGTGTCAGTAAAGGTCATTCTCCCAATTGGTCCTTTGAGACTGAGGGTGATAAAGGGCGCAAGAAATGGTGCTTTATGGGGAAAAAGGCGCCGCAGATTTATAAGTGAGATATCCTACTTAGATTTATTGTGGCATTGTCTTCTGTAGTGTTATTTGTGTGTGTGTGTGTGTGTGTGTGTGTGTTAGTAAGAGCAATATAAAAGTACAGAATAAAACTGTTCATATAATTTCTCTATTTGTGTGAAAATGTGGATTTATATTTATGGTTTTCCAGACTCTCTCTCTCTCTCTCTCTCTCTCTCTCTCTCTCTCTCAACCTTAAATACAACACGAGCACACATACACTCACAACAACAACAACAACAACAACAACAACAACAAGTGCAAATATACAGGTAACAAAATACAACATCAATACAACAACAACATGCAAGTCAAAGCAGAGACAACACAGGTGAGAAAAGTGAGGCAGGTAACACTGATCACTTTACCTGGGGCCCGAGGACACTCACACCTGGAGGCATCAACAGAGCAAGGTTAAATAAGGACATACCTGTTATTCATGTGTTCTGCCATTGTTAATTGTTGTTATTACTGGTTACTGGCTGATGATGGTGGTGGTGATGGTGGTGGTAGAAATGAGAGGTGCTGTGGGAAGTGTGGTTTTTGTTGTGTGTGTGTGTGTGTGTGTTTTATTTACGAGTTGTTATGTTTTCTTTGTTGTTTTTACATTCACTAGTACGTTTTATATATTTCATTAATAAAACAAATCAAGGGAACATTTTATATAAGTTTATCAAAGGCGATGTTTTTTTTTTTTTCGATTTTTATCCTTCAAGAACTCTTTCACGAATTTTATTATCTTTTATTATGTTTTATTTTTCACTTTTGACAGAGAGACGCAGTACTCGCAACACTGACACCACACTTACTAATTTCATTTTGTATATTTCTCTCTTTCTTTATCTCTTGATCTGTCTATCTTAGTTTGTCCTTCTCTGTCTGTTTCTACGTGACTGTGATTGTCTTGATGCAAACCACAGAAAAGTATTGACTTCTTATTTTTTTTTCCATCTTAACTTAAAAAAAACAAACATACAGTAGACAAATTTGAACATCAGTAACTGAAAAATGGTGGTCTTTTTCCATCTTGAGGCAAAGAAAATACACAGGAACCAAATATATATATATAAATTGAACAGTAATAATAGAAGAATACCAGGATTTTTCCATCTACAAGTAAAAAAAAAAAAAAAAAGACGGGAAACAAATTAGAGAAGAAATAGACATGAGCCAAATCTAATATATAAAAAAAAGACTCAAATTTGAACAATAAAGGAATACATTTTTTTCCCATCTGAAGCTAAAAAAAAAAAAAAGAGACGGAGGAGCCAGATTTGAGCACGTGACGGAGACGGGTGGGAGGGGCGGGCGAGGCAACAAAAGTGTCAAACGAGAGACGGGAGAGGCGGCGTGCGGTGAGCTGACGCGTGTTAATCTCGTCTCATTTTCCGCGTTCCGACCACGGCGCTGATTTCACGTGGGTGCGCACCTGATATAAACACGCCCCTGATTGACGGCGCTCTGCTCTGATTCACATTCTGGGTGCCAAATTAGACGTGCTGCTTGCCGTAGTGCTGGCTGACGGCGGCTTAATGCTCATTCCTGACGCCCCTTCTGATTTATGGGGCTTACTGATGCTAGTTCATGCTTTTTATGGTTTTTATGGTGTTTTTATCGTGTTCTGGTAGTGATTCATGGTGTTCTGGTGTTAATTGATGGTGTTCTGCTTGGTGGTGAGTGCAGGACTGGGCTTGGTTCTGCTTATAGTGTAGTGGTAATACATGTTTTTTTTTTTTTATGTTGTTTAGTAGTGATGTTTGTGCTACTACTACTACTACTACTACTACTACTACTACTACTACTACTACTACTGGTAATTGAAGTAGTAACAGTAGAAAACAAGGAAGGACGAAAAGAAAGAAAGAAAAAAAAAAGAAGAATGGAAGGTAAGGAAACAAAAACCAAACACACAAAAAAAAAAAAAAGAAAAATGAAACACGAAGAAACGAGAAACGGACGAAGGAAGGAGAAAGAACAACAACACACAGACCAGACACACCCCCCTCCCTCCCTCCCTCCTCCCCTACCAACCGGCAGTGACCGACACCGCCCTCCCCCAACCCCGAACCGACCCAAGGGCAGCGTCATTACGAGCGTCGTTCAGCGAGGCACGGCTTCATGACACGTAATTATTGCTTCTTTCATGGCGGCGCGACGAATGTGAAAAATGAGAGGTCAGTTAATATTTATGTATGAAAAATTCTACACTAACTTATTTCCCCGTAACATTAAAATAAAAAAGTGTCTGATAGTGACATTGCAATTAAGAATAAATGGCTAAACTCGCATTTTCCTTATAATCAAATTCGAAAAGTCCACAAAATCTCGTTACCGCAAAGGGAAAAATGTATAAAAAATGTTTTTCCAGAGAGGCACGACTGAAAAAAAGGGGGAAACTAGTTTTTTTTATGCGCACAAAAGAAAGTGTGGGAAAAAATAGGAGTACAGGAAAATGAGACTCCAATTACCAGGAAAAAAGAATATACCAACACTTTGAGATAAACACTCCACAAAACAAACAAACAAAAAAAAAAAAAAAATCCGCACATGTACATAATTATCCTCCTTCCTTGTCCTTCCTTCATTCCCATAAAAAAAAAAAGTAGATTATTTTCCTCCTTCCTTCTACTCTCCCCAGCAACAACAACAACAACAACAACAAAAAAAAAAAGATCCTGAATGATATCTTCTTAAAAAACAAAGCGAAAGAAAAAAAAAAAAAAAAGACACTCCAGCAAATCTGAAACTCCCCAAAAGCCGAGAACAAACCAGTAGATTCAAATCCAACAAAATAATACCCAAGAAAACATTAAATAAAAATGGCCCTCCCGAAAAAAAAGAAAAAAATAAATGAAATAAATAGAAATAAGAATAAATAAATAAATAAATAATAAATAAATAAATATATATATAAACAAAAACAACACATAAAACACACCATAAGATATCAGATTATTATCCACCCCCATAAAAAAAAAAATATATATATATATATAGTTCGATTATTTCTCCTCCCCTAAAAACATTTCATTAGATCCTTGTTAATCCACCCCACCAATTATTATCCAAAAGACTGTCCTAAATTATTCCCCCCAAAAAACTGTACTGATTACGACAAACATGCGGCATTAGATCCTTAACTCCCCCCAACCTCTCCTTCAACCCTTAACAAAACACAGTACTGAATCCTAAGCTCCACTGTAAAAGAAGTAATTTAATCAGTTGTAAATTACTCCTCAAAATTTGTACGAGTTATTCTTCAAACACTTCATTACACTGGTTTTCCATCCCTTCACCTGAAAAATAAATAAATAAACAGGTAAAATCAAATAAAAACACCTCTTTTTGAATTGTATGACCTTTAAAAACACTCCAGTTGGTTGTATCCTTCACAAATGTGCTATTATTCTCCCCCTTACTATAAAAAATAAAACTCCAATAGACACTTCTTCCATTAAAAACGCCATATTGCATTGTAAAGACTCCCACAGCAAAAAAATAAATAAAAATAAATAAAATAAATAGATAAATAAAAATAAATAAATCAATCAAATAAATAAATCAAATAAATACGTAAATAAGATAGTCCCATTAATTATCCCAAAGTGCTCGTCAAAACTGTACCATTACCCCGCAAAAAGTCCTCTATTACACACTTTATCCCCGCACACCGCCCCTTGAAGCCACACTACCGCACTGTAACCCCACTCCCAACAAAAATTCTCCCATCAATTGTCCCAAAAAGTACCCTCTGAAAAATTCCCATTACGAATAAAAGTATTTCACTAGACTTAAATCCCCTCACTCCTCTGCCCCCTTTAAAAAAAGACAAAAAAAAAAAAAAAACTAAAACAACAAACACCCCATTGCACACAACCAAAAAAAAAAAAAAAGAGAAAAAAAATAAAAAAAAAACAGAAAAACAAAAAAACCAAGCACGCAACTGGACGGAAAGCCTCTCAAAACCCAATGCAAATAACACAAATAACAATACACTTAACAGTTATCCCTGAAAAAAAAGAGAGAAAAAAAAATACATACCCAAACATATTACTATCATACAAAAACAAACATCCCCCTAAACAAACACAAACAAACACAAAAAACAAACAAACATTGAAACCTTAAAAAAAAACAAAAAAACAATATTAAAACGAACAAACAAGAAGTACAAAGAACAAAGAACAAAAGGCAGCATGACCTACTCCCCGATTGACCTGGCCTAACCTTGACCCAGGAAGCACAATGACCCGGCGGAAACAAGAGAGCATCGATCCATGACCTCAACAGCGAGGGTCTT
>NC_087176.1:4065000-4082500 GCF_035594125.1 Scylla paramamosain
CACACACACACAAAACAAAACAAAACAAACAAAAACAAATCCAGCAAACAACACAACAACACAACAAAACAAATACACTCCCGCAACACAACTCAGTATACCTTCCCTTCCAGCCTTTCTTCACCCCCACCCCCTCCGCAGCCGCCTTTCCCGGGAGAGGCGCGCCCCTGGTCCCCGTAAGGTCGATAACGGGGTCACACCACCTCCTGAAGGGCCACTCAAACACTCAGAGGCGCGTCACGGCCCTTGAGATCTGAGAGACACACGAGTTCTGATTGCGTTGTGGCGGAATCTGTAGTGGTGAGGGAGTGGAAGTGGTGGAGTGAGAGGGAGAAACACTGCTCTACTCTACTCCTTCTCAGTGGGAGTGTGGGTGGGAGTGACGGGGAGCTGAAAACACTGCTGGTACTCTCTATTCTGCTACTCCTTCTTAGTGTGAGTGTGTGGGAGCTAAATTGCTACTCTGTTACTCTCTACTCCTCCTCCTCTTCTTCCTCCTTTTCTTTCATCTTGCGCATGAGGAAGTGTATTCTTTAGTGTTTCGTCGCGTTAGTGTTTCGTCGCTTTGTCACTTTCAATGGGCTGTAGTGTACGTTTTTTTTTTTTTAATGATATCGCTAACAATAAAAGTGTCTAAGATATAATAAGCTGTATTCTCTAATGATACTGTAGCACTTTTTCTGTAACTGCTAACATTGAAAAGACTCTGTAATAATATGTTTTACTTATTATATCATAGCACCACTACAGTACCACAAACAATATAAAAAAAACTATAATATTAAGTTGCATTCTTTCTATGATTCACCTAATCTTGTATAACTGCTAACAATGAAAACCATTCTCTATAATAACATGTACTCCTATAATGATGGTCTAATCTTTTCCGTAACTGATAACAATGCAAAGGGGTCACTCTAATAACATGCTATACACCAGTGTTGGCATTTTTACGGTAGTTTGAACCCATTCAGCGACTGTGAAGCGAATGGGAGAGGTTAAGAATAAGAAAATTAAATGAGGTCAACTAAAAGAGAGAAAAAAATAAAAATAAAAATAAAGAATAAATAAAAAAATAAATAAATAAACGAAATATAGAAAATTGAAACTATACTTATTTCCCACTGCACTCCTTCCTAACAATACAAAAAAACAAGTCCTGTACAAACTTCACGAACTTCAGAAGGGCTTACTTACTGCCTTGCTGGAGGACCCTGGAGTGGAGTAATAAAAAAGTCATTACACATCCTGGAAACTACTGCCACTTCTACTCCGCTCCTCCTTAACTAAAGGCTACTTTCGTTAAAAAAAATTACACCTTGACTAACTTTCCCTGCAATCACTCCTGCCCGCGACACTCATGCCCAAAGTTATTTTTGCACGGAATTAAAAGGTTTTCTGGTACATTTTCAGCAGTGGAAGTAATAGTGTGCGGGAGTGACCGTCAGGAGGGTTATGTTGTAAGGAATGTGTTTGCTGCGACGTACTCTGTGTTGTGGTATTGAGTGAGAGAGATGTCTAAATGATATGAGATGTTTTTGTGTTGTTTAAGTTCAGTTTGATTTTTTTCTTGTGTATTTTTTTTCGGTTTTTTTCTTTTTCTTGATTTTCCTGATTGTTTTTTTTTGTTTATTTATTTCTCGGATTTTTGTTTTCCTAGTTTGCCATTTTTTCCTGGTTCTTTTATTTCTTGTGTCATTTTTCCAGTAACATCTTTTCCTGCATAATTTTTCCTCCCTTGCCGTTTTTCCCGTCGCTATTTATTCGTGCGTTATTTTCCTGTATAAATGTTTTCCCTGTTTTTTTTTTTTCGTATAACCTTTTCTCCTGAGCTATTTGCCCCTCTCCAGCTCCTACAATCGGAAACATTAGAAACACCCTCAACCACAAACGACAAACATCACCACAAACACCAACATCAAAACAGAACAAAGAAACACAGAAACACACACACACACACACACACACACACACACACACACACACACTAACCACAATTATTACCTCCACAAACATCATTTTCTTCTCTTTCATGTAGGAGGGGCAACGGCTAAAAGCAACGAGACTCGAAGAAGAAGAAAAAAAAAAAAAAAAAAAGAAAAAACGCCCACTCAAATGCCAGTCTCCAAACGAAGTCAGAAGCGACTGTCAAAAACTGAAGGATAAGTGTCTTGAAACCTCCCTACTGAAAGAGATCAAGTCACAGGAAGGAGGAAATACATTAGAAGCCAGGGAGACCCAAAAGAGGTTACCAGACACCACACACACATCAGAGCACGAAACCTAAACCACCATCTATACGGAAAAACAAAAACAAGCCTCCCTGAAAAAAAAAGAAAAAAAAAAAAAAAAAAAAAAAAGAAAAAACACACACTTCCTATCTAAACCGCCCTTTGTACACCATCTCACGTCCGGTAAACACCAACCACTACACCACTACACCCACCCCTGCTCTTGAAAGCCTCCCTCACACCCTCTAAGCCCCCGTACACTCCTCTACACCCCGCCACCCTCCCTGCAGCACCCCTCCGAAGATCTGCTAATGGAAGGTGTTTGCACATCGGCGTGGTGACGAGAGCTCGAGTTCGAGTCATGAATATTTCAACGTCGGATCCCCAGTACATAATTCACGAGCCATTTGTTAGTCACGCACCGACAGGGGAGGTGAGGGATGGTAAAGTGGGGGTGTGTAATTGGGTTGTTAAGTGGTAGAAGGGTTATTTAAGGGTTGTAATTGAGTTGTAAGTGGTAATGGAGGGTGTAAGTGGGCTGTTTGGAGGTTGTAACGGGTTGTGTAGGATTGTATGTTGATTATTATGAGGTTGTAAATATAGAGAAGGGTTCTAATTGGGTTGTTAAGGTAAAGTGGTAAGAAAGCTGTTTGGAGGTTGTAAATGAATTGTAAGGTGTAAAAAAATGTGTAAGTTTGGATGTTTCAGGATTGTAAAGAAAGTTGTGTGAATGTTGAGAAGTTGTAAAAGGTTGTAAGTGTGTTGTATAGGGTTGTTAAGAGGGTGTGTGTTGTAAGTGAACTGAGTCGAACTTGGTTATTTTTAAGATTGAAAAAAGTTGTAAGTTGTTAAAAGGTTGTAAATGTTGAGGTTGTTAAGGGGGTTGTAAAGATGTTGTCAAGGAGGATAGTAGAGATAGATAATGGGACTTGTAAGAGGTTGTTAGAGGTTGTTAGTACACTATAAGAGGTTGTAAAAAAGAAAGCTGTAATACTGCACTAAGCGAGACTAAGAAAGCTGTAAGTGTAATTAAATAGGTTGTAACTGAAGCTTATAAGACAGTAATGAGTAAGTTGTAGAGAAGGTTGTTAAGCGGTTGTAACGAGGTTGTACAGGAATTCCTTGTTACTCTAAAATGATATCTTTTTCCTTCACGACGCTGCACAATTTAAGAAAGACCTGTGTGTGTGTGTGTGTGTGTGTGTGTGTGTGTGTGTGTGTGTGTGTGTGTGTTATTAGATAATATTAAGGCAGACACGGAGGAAAAGATGGGATAACACGGGCTGGGAAGAAGTAGTGGGCGTGAGGGAGAGACGGAGGAAATGAAAACGAGAGAGAGAGAGAGAGAGAGAGAGAGAGAGAGAGAGAGAGAGAGAGAGAGAGAGAGAGAGAGAGAGAGAGAGAGAGAGAGAGAGAGTGTATGTGTGTGTGTGTGTGTGTCAGGAGTCAATGGAAGCAAACAAGGGCAGAGTAAGTCGTCAGGAGTCACAGGAGGAAGCAGAGACCATAACAAGTGTACCAAGAAGCCCGCCATTAATTCACAGGCTCAGTTAGTGGCGCTTCGAACACGTCCCGAACCACCAACTGAACCGAGTCTCGTCCTGGTTCACTGCGCGGGGACGAGGGGCACGAGGAACGCTTCAATGGCTTCCCAACACGCTCCGGGAATGAAGGTGTGAGTGCGTGAGTGTGTGAGGGAAGACAGCAATAAAAAATCCCATCGTAGATAAACACTGAGAACTGCGCCGGTGATATTTCGTCCGGTGAATAATTTTATTGGCCTCATTTTCTCCGTCAGTGTGGTGGACGGCGCCCTCTCCGTCACGCCGCGCGCCACGTTTTCTTTATGGTTACAAATGCCGGCAAAATGTTGTACGGCTTGTAAAAACGTTCATAAAAACCATTAACTAGAGAAAACTCGACGCAAATTAATACCTGGACTGCTTGATGTACTCGAGCATTCATGAGCTTAATGGCAATTGCTGTGTGTGTGTGTGTGTGTGTGTGTGTGTGTGTGTGTGTGTGTGTGTGTGTGTATGACTCACCTTCTTCGTCCCCCAGCACGAGCGAGGCGTGGATGGCCGCCGCGGTGCCTGGGGCGCGGGTAACGGCGGGGTCCAAGGGGACGCTGTGCAGAGGCAGCACCAGCGTGAGGCCCGGGTTGGTGACAGCCGTGTATCTCAGGTGGTGGACGACCGTGCCGCCTCGCGAGGTCGTGGACGCGGCAGAAGTTGGTTGGTCTTCTTCGGAGTTGGAAACTTGCGGTGCTATATCTCGCGGGGTGGCGGGGGTGTCAAGGGGGGCGTGGGGGTGGCGGTGGCGGTGGTGTCCTGGTCTGTGTGCAGGGAGGACAGCACTGCGGGGGTCCCTCTCCTAGGGCCGTGGTGGTGATGGCGGTGCGGGTGGGGTGGCAGCGGCGGGGTGGCGGCAGGGTCTGGGGTGGGTGGCTGGGGCGTGGGTGTTGTGGGGGGAGGGTGGGAGGCGCTCGGCCCACCTGCAACAGCCTCTGAATTGAGATTTGCCGCGACACGCCCTGGCATTATCGGGGGAGTCTCGCCCCCGTCGCACTGACAGGAACATTTGCATGGGGAATCCTGGGATTGCCGAGGATCGCGATAGGGCATAATACTGTGACCTGAGCCGCGCGCCCCGCCGCTACTGCCGCCTTGGGAACTGTTGCCGCCGGTGTCCAATGGACTGTTATTGCCGCCACTGCCTCCTCCTGCAGGGGGGCGTCAGTGTGGGGGGAGGATGGGGTCTCGTCCCCGTGGTAGCTGGCTACATCCCGATCACTGCTCCTCGCGGCAGGTGGGCCAGGCGGAGCCGCCCCGCCAGGTGAGGGGGTGCCCCGGGGCCTCGTCACCCTGCTGTTCGGGCAGTAATGAACCTTCCACGGCGCGAGCCGATGAGCCTCCTGGAATCCTCTCGGGATCTCTCTCGTCTTCTTCAATAGCCTCGTGCCAGGAATTATTCTCCTCGGGCGCGCCTTGTCCTCGCCGTTGGCCTGGCGGGGGCGCGCTGCCCCCCTCGCCGGGACACGCGCCGCCGCCCGCAGCAGCTCCATCATGGCCGCCGCAGCCGGAAAGATAAGCGTTCTGATCTTCTCTATTTTCTCGGGGCGAGTCCCTGGAGCTGACCCGAGCGTGGATGGACTCCTGATTGGGATCATCGACCATCTGATTGCTTCTTGAAAGGAAAGGGCGTCCCTGGCTGGCTTCAGATCCCGCCGTATCGATACTCGATTCCGTACGCGCGCTGTAACCCGCTCTGGCGGATGCTTCCGTGGACTTCGAAGCCGATTGCTTTTTCTCAGATTCGATACTTTTGAGGGGCCTGAGCGAAGCGTGGGAGTCCTGTGCAGTGGGGGGTGCGGGGGGCGCCGGGCCTCCTCCTCCAATCTCTCCAGTTTGGCTGCTGCGGGAGGGAGATATTTCATGCGCTGCTTTGTCTCTTTGATCTTTGGCCGCGACGTCATTGATTCCAATTTCTTCGCTGCTGGCGCGCCCCGCAGCGGCCTGGTCGTCCAGGACGCCTGGCGGGGACGTGACGCTGACGACGGGCAGGGCGAGGGAGCCGCCCACGCCGGGGTAAGAATGTCCATTACTCACCTGGCCGCCCGCTGAAGTGTCGATACCGGAGCGTGGTGTCACTTCCCCAGAGCCTTCAATTGGATTGTTCCGAGGGTCCCTCGACCCACCCCCGCGGAGGCCGCTGCTTCGGGGGGGTGTAGGGGCCCGGCCTGCCTCACAGTATCCTGGGCCTCGGTGCGTGCCGGCATTACGGGGGACGCGTGGCTCTGAGAGGCATTGCCAGGCAATTGTGTGCTGTGGTCACCGCCCACCGCCTCGTCGCGCCCCGGTGGGTGCTGGTGCCCGGGGGTGTCAGGGGCTAGGGGAGGATCACTGGCGGGGCTGGCCCGGCCCTCGCTCCCCTCCCCTTCATCCTCGCCATTATATTCCCCTCGCGACGTGGAAATCATGGAGATCTGATCTTCTCCTGCGGGTAATCCGTCCAGAGTTTGGTGTGAGCCTCCGTGCCTTCCTTCCCCTTGAAGGAGCGCGAGGACGGGATTGTTGGCAGCCTCCAGACTCTTAGTGTTGCCGTGGGCGGGGGCGTGATGGGGCGTGGCCGGGGTGGGCTGCAGGGGGGCGGGGAGGCACGGGTCAACAAGTCGGCGGGGTCACGGCTGGAGGCACTCGGTGTGCTGGGGTCAATAACAGGCTCATTGTAGGCGTCTGTTTGTGGCTGTCCAGCGCCCCGCCCCTCAGCCCCCTCAGCTGCCGCCGCCCCCTCGGCCGCCCCGCCGCGAACCTTTCCATCAGTAAATCCATTTTTCCTGGGCCGAGTGTTCCCTGCCGGCACGCGGTGGTCTGGCTCGCTTAATTCAATTTTTGGATGACTTATATCTCCCTGTTCTGACATGTTCGCGGCGGCGTGACTGACTCCAGCATAATGCTTCTCCTGGCCTTCTTCTCTCTCCTCCTCCTCCTCTTCTTCTTCCTCTTCCTCTTCCTCCTGCTTCTCCTGTTGCCGCTCGCTGGGGGTCGCCAGGAAAGAATCTTTGCTCACGGCCTCGCTCTCAATTTGTCTTTCAGCCTCGTAAGCAACGTGACTCCGAGCAATTTCCTGAGCGGAGGGCATCTGATTTTCCCGCGCGGGGGGCGGGGCGGCGTCTTCACTCGCCTTGTCTGCCGGTCCTGCAGGGAGGGGGGCGCTGGAGGCTCGTCACCGCCTGAGTCTCGCCCTAAGTCCTGGGAGACACTCGGAGCGTCGCGCTGCTCTTGGGGGTCGTAGTGAATGTGGCTGCCGTCGCTGGGTCGTGAGGAATTGAAGTCGTCGTGTGTGTTTTGTGGGTAATGTGAGAGTCGTCCCTGGGGCGGCGGCGGGGGTGCGGGGGCGCCTGGCGGGGCGACGTGACCTGGCTGGGTATGAGGCGTGTCCTGCGGGTGTTGGCGGTGGCTGAAGTGTCTCGCGTCGTCCCCCTCACGCTGCTTCTCATTACCACCCTCACCACCCTCTCCGCTGCCTGCCTTAATCTCTTCCTCTTTAAGCCAGGAAGGCTCCTGGTTTGCTCGTTCGGGGACGGGGTTTTCCTCCTGGCGGGCCGCGCCTTGATGGCTAATGACGCGGTCACCTCGCTGGTTCGGTATCACACCATCTTGGTCGTGATTAGCGCCGGAACCCCCGAGAGAGCCGCCGAGGCCCGTGTTGTTAGCGCCGCGAGGGTCGGGCTGCGCTGCCTCATCAAGGGGAGCCCCGGAGACGCCCGCCTCTCCCGCCGCGGCTGGGTATGATGAGGATGGTAATAATGATGGTGATGCAGGTGATGTAGGTGATGTTGGTGTTACAACTGATGATGATGAAGAGAATGACAATGATGATGACGATGATGAGCGTGAAGCTGCAGATGTGGTGTTGATGGTGAGTGGTAATGCTGAGAGGGGCGCAGTGGCATCCAGGGGTACCTGGGCGTGGAGCGCAGCTGTTGGGTGTGTGAAAGGCAGCGAGGCATCAGGCGCGTGGTGCGTGGGGAGCTCAGGGGGGCGCGGCGACCCCTGGTGCTCCAGGGACGCCGCTCCCTCCACTTCCGCGGAAGGTAACAAATTCACTTTTCCATCGTTCGTTGAGTCGAGTAACACATTTTGAAGCACCGGAGCCACATCATCCCCAGAAGGAGGGGCGGGCGTAGGGCGTCCCTGGGGCATGGGGAGGGGCGGGGTGACGGGGTTGGGGAGCTGTGAGAGCGTCACTCTCTCTTCCGTTCGCGAGAGGATGGCTCCTGGGGCGGAGCGCGTCCCTGAGGTCACTTGATATACATGGCTGGACAGAGTCGCGTCCCCAGAGGCGCGGGTTACGCCCTGCGAGGCCCTGGCAGCGGGCGCGCCGCTCACCGCCACACTTTTTGGTCTCGCCTCCGACTTGCTTTTGTCCTCCTGGGCAGGGAGAGGCGCGGGCGTGGACGAGCCCGCCGTGGTCGTCGCGAGACCATTGTTGTCAGCGGTGGCGGTGGGTGTGTGGGCGGAGGACGTGGGCGTGGAGGGTGTGATGGTGGGCGGCGTGGCGGCGGTGGGCGTGGTGACGATGGGCGTTGGCACAACAAGGGAAGCCAAAGCTTGTGCCACACTGGTGGTCTGGGCGGCGGGGCGCGGCTCGGCGGCGGGCGGCGCTGGATTATTCACGACCGCCACAGACGAGACCCCGGAGAGCACTTCCGGCCCGGGGCGTGGCGGGGCAGTGCTGGACGCCACGCTGAGGGCGGGTGTGGCGCGGCCCAAGGACGCCGCATCCTGAAGGGAATGGCTGGGGGTCGACACTACCGGAGAGGGGAGCAGCTGGTCGGGGGCTGGCGAGGCCTCGGGAGCCTGTCTCTTCTTCCTGGCGAGGCGGTACTCGTGCCTCGCCCCTGCAGGCTGCGGCAGGTCAGCCTCCAGGACAGAGTTGATGTGGAATTCTTTGGGTTTGTGGCGCGGCGGTGCGGGCGAGGCGGCGTGGCGGTGATGGTTATGGTGGTGGTGGTGGTGTCGTTGGTCGGCGGGCTGCGGGATGCCTGCTGAGGGTTCCTGTGAAACATCAATTACAGGCCAAAGGAAAGCATGCAATTTGTCTTTTATCTTGTGGAAAAATAAGTGAGTTTTAACACTGACTGAGGGAAGGAAAGAGTCGTGCTGGGGGGGTGGGGTGCGGCGTGCTGGGGTAGGGGTGCGGGGAACACTGGGCGGGGGCCACCGCGGGGCCGATGCTGACCTCGGCGGGGCGGAGGGAACACAGCAGGCGGGTCCAGGGCGGGGGGAGGCCAGCCATCCGCAGCGGCGAGGTTACCTGGGGGAGGCGTGGGTTGTCCCTGACCCTGGGGCGGCGGGATCTTCTCCTGGGGCACGTTGACGCTGGCGGGGTTGGCGGCCTCGTCCAGGCAGCCCTCAGTGCTGTGCCACCGACTCACCTGCGAGGCTGCGGGGACACCTGGTGATTAGTGGCGAGGCAGACAGGTACTCTCACACACCCACTTTCCCCTACACACAAACACACACACACACAAATACACACACACATACACTTTCTCTACTCACCTACCCACACACACACACACACCCACGCTCAATCTACACACACACACACACACACACACACACACACACACACACACACACACACACACACAGGAAAATATTCTAGTCCAAAAAGAAGCACAATAAACCCCGCCAAACTAGACAAAATTCCTTGCATTTCCCCAGCGAGTTTGTCAGAGAGGAAGGCCGGAGGAGGAGGAGGAGGAGGAGGAGGAGGAGGAGGAGGAGGAGGAGGAGGAGGAGGAGGAGGAGGAGGAGGAGGAAAGAAGAGAGGCAAGGCAAGGAAGGAAAATATCGGTAGGAGGAGGAGAAACCAGAGTAGAAAGGGGAAGAGAAGAGAAGGTTGGCTGGAGGGGAAGGATATGAATACAGAATATATATATATATATATAAAAAAATAAGAAAATGCAAGACAGGAATGATGGAGGCAAGAGGGAGGTAAAAATAGGGCACGGTGGAGAGTAAACACGGAGGAGGGAAGGGGAAGGCAAGAAGGAAAGGGAACGAGAGAGAGAGAGAGAGAGAGAGAGAGAGAGAGAGAGAGAGAGAGAGAGAGAGAGAGAGAGAGAGAGAGAGAGAGAGAGAGAGAGAGAGAGAGAAAGACTGAGTGAAGGAAGGTCGGTTGCCTCTCTCTCTCTCTCTCTCTCTCTCTCTCTCTCTCTCTCTCTCTCTCTCTCTCTCTCTCTCTCTCTCCCTCTTGCACTCATAACCCACCCGATATGAAAGTGGCCGCCTAGGGAGAGAGAGAGAGAGAGAGAGAGAGAGAGAGAGAGAGAGAGAGAGAGAGAGAGAGAGAGAGAGAGAGAGAGAGAGAGAGAGAGAGAGAGAGAGAGAGAGAGAGAGAGAGAGAGAGAGAGAGAGAGAGACAGAGAGAGAGAGAATACAACACACAAAAATAAATGAAAAATAAACTAATAAACTGAAAAAAAAAATTAAGAACAAATAAAGAAACAATATAGAAAGAAAAAATACACAAGAATAACAATTTCATTTTAACTTTTAATTCTACCGCAACGTTTGAGAAAAGAGAAATAAGCGGAAATAATTAAATTAAGAAAGAGAAAAACAAAGGAAATGAGAAAATCAAGCTACACACACGGAAGATAAGATGAAGCATAATGCTGAGTAAAGAGAGGAACAAGAACAAAACACTGATAACCGGTGATAACAGAGGTAGAGGAAGATAAATATTGATGTCCATATGATAAAGGAGAATAAAAAGAAAGGAAAAATTAGGAGGATATAAGGAAAGAAGGAAAAGGTGAAGAAGAGAAAGAAAGGAGGCATATAAATATAGAATGAAAGATAGACAGAAAGATAAAAGCATCGAAAGGAAAAGAAGTTAAAGTACAGGAAACAAAGAAAATAGGATAGACAAAAGGATAAAAGGAAATGTAGAGAAAACGAAGAACAGAAAGAATGATAACAGTAAAAGATCAAAGGTATTATGGAAAGGGGGATAGAAGAAGGGATAAAGAATAAGGAAACGCTAAAAAGAAGCACATAAAAAAATAGGAAGAGGAAAGAAATATAGAAAAAAAAAAGACTTGAAAGGTACAGAAAAAACAGAGAAATGACAAAAGAGACAGAAACACGAAAAGAGAGATAGAAGACAATACACAGAAAAGGAAACAGAAAAAGGAGAGAGAAACAGACAGGGAAGGAAAAGATAAAATGGAGAGACAAGGAGAGAGAAAAAAAATATGAAAAAAAGACAGATAAAGAAATAAACACAAAAAAACATACAAGAAGATAATGAAAAAAAAAAAAGCAGAAAGAGAAAGGAAACAGGGAAAAGGAAAGAAAAAGACAAAATATAGAGATAGAGAGTGGGAAAGAGGCACAAATGGACATGCATACGTAGCAAACCCACCCCTACACACACACACACACACACACACACACACACACACACACACGTGAAACATTATTATGCATAGTCAATAACACCACATGGGACACAGACACCGCAGTCCAGCCGGGTTCTGCTTCGGCAAAATGGATCTATCTGCCATAACCCAATCCTTGCTAAAAGACACCCTCCCTCGTATGCATGTAAATGACATTAACCATTCAAAGGACGCGGCCCGGCCCAGGACAGGTGACACCGCTACAGACATTTCCGCCGCTAACACCGCCTGCAACACCACCACTACCAATGCCGTGTGTTTTTGGGCTAAGACTGAGTGATGATGCGACTAAAAGGAGGAGTCGAAGGGAGAAATAGGGAGATGGAGGAAACAGGGAGTAACTGGATGGGGTGGCTGAGTGGACTGACTAAAAGGACGAATTGAAGGGAGGAATAGGGCAAGGATGGTGAGAAGTTAGGAAGATGGAGAAAAAGGGAGTGTGTTTTGAGGTACTGGCTAAGTGAAGGAGTGACTAAAAGGAGGAACTGAAGGGAGGAATAGGAAGAAGATAGAGAGAAGGAAGGAAGAAGGGAAAGGGAGTGTGTGTAACGTAGCGGTGAATGGTTGGGTGGAGTGGAGAAAGGGAGGAATGAAGGGAAGAAAAGGAGGAAAATAGTAAGTCAGAAGGAAGGAAGAAGGGAGTGTAGCAGAAGAATGGGTTGAGTGATAAAGGAATACATAAAGGGAGGAAGTAAAAAATTTAAAGCGAGAATAGATCGATAAGAAGAAGAAAGGAAGGAGATAGAGGAGTTTGAGACAGCTAAGTGTGTGTGTGTGTGTGTGTGTGTGTGTGTGTGTGTGTGTGTGTGTGTGTGTGTGTGTGTGTGTGTGTGTGTGTGTGTGTGTGTGTGTGTGTGTGTGTGAGTGTACTGCCTCCCCACCGCCCATCTTCTCCATATCTTCCCGTTTGATGGGTCTGTCTGTCTGTCCCTTAACTGTCCGTCTGCTTGCTGGGGCCGCCGTCCGCCTTCGTGCTGGGCCTGTCCCCGCCTGTCTTATCTCAACAACAACCTGTGGTGGGTGTTGCTCCCTGATAGCAAGTGACGGAAGACAACACGCACACTGGCCGACAAACTGCCTCTATTGCAAACACTTCTCGTGACCACTAGAGAGAGAGAGAGAGAGAGAGAGAGAGAGAGAGAGAGAGAGAGAGAGAGAGAGAGAGAGAGAGAGAGAGAGAGAGAGAGAGAGAGAGAGAGAGAGAGAGAGAGAGAGAGAGAGAGAGAGAGAGAGAGTTTTTCATATGCTTCCCTGAAAGGCTAAATGTACAAACTATGATTTTTTTCCTTATCTTCGTGTCTATTTTTTTTTTCCATATGCTACGTAAAAATCTAATTGCCGTACACAAGGAGCTGTTTTTCACACACACACACACACACACACACACACACACACACACACGTACACGCACCGTCACTTTGATGTACACACGTATGATTTGTCTAAGTATTTTCCCTCCTTGGATAAATCTTTTCGTATCTCGTT
Organism: Scylla paramamosain; assembly: GCF_035594125.1. NCBI lineage: Eukaryota > Metazoa > Arthropoda > Malacostraca > Decapoda > Portunidae > Scylla > Scylla paramamosain. The sequence goes on from NC_087176.1 coordinate 4,077,694, forward strand.
CCTCTAATCTTCCTCTCATTTACTAACTACAATATCTTCAAGTCCTGGCAAGAATTTTATGATGATTAAGTACCTTCCCATCCTTTTTTTTTTTTTCATATCAGCTCCTAGAATTTGTCCATTAGCCCTCTGACTGGTAATTGGCACGCAGGTTCTTAATTACCAATCACTCTGAGACACCTTTACTTGTTCTACAGCCACCTGCAATCTTTAAACTGTGTAGAAATTGCAAAATCTGTCCTTTTCTAATCCCCATTTCTTTCTTGCAGATGCTTATAAAGATCTCATGGATTACTTCTGGTACTGTTAATTGTTTCGTATCGCAGTTAAAGGGTTAATATCTGTTTCCTAAAATCTTTCTCTCTCTTTCTTTCATTTATCAGTTCCAAATTTTCAGATCCTGGGAAGCACTTTAAGACGGCCACAGTTGCCCATTGGGACTCACTCAATCTGCCAGGTCGTGTCTCACCCAACTTGTGGTCCTGCAGTGGCTGTCCTCATGCGTGTGTCTGTTAGTCTCCTTCCCTCCCACTACTGCCCTGCCTCCGCCTGTCCCGTCCCGAAGGTTCTGTCTTAATTGAAGGACGGTTTTGTGGGTTATCTTAAGTTTTTTTATTGTTATTTTCTTGCGTTTCAGGTTCAAAAAAGAGTATTGGAATAGTTTTTGGAATTTGTATCTTGTTTTCCTATTCTTTTTATCTTTTTTTATTTTCTTTAACTGTTTATTCTTTTTATCACTTGATCTCGTTTTTTTTATTCTTCATTTTCTTTTCCTACTTTTCTCCGTCCTTATATCTCTCTTCCTTTCTACTTTTCCTTACATTTTTTTCATTTTTCTTTCAATTCTCCTCTACGTTTTCTTTTTTCATTTCACATCCTTCCTCACATCTCTCTTCCTTCCTACTTTTCTATTTTCTTTTTTCTTCCTTTCTCCTTCACTCCTGTTCATCCATTAGTTTCTCACATCTCTTTCTTCTTTCTTTTCTTTTCTTTTTTTCTATACAGCCCTTCAATTTCTTATTTTCTTTCCCTTTCACTCTTATTCAGCTATTAATTTCTCCCCATCTCTTTCACTCTCTATCTTTTCCTGTGTTTCTCTGCCGCTTTCTCTTCTTTATTCCTTCCCCCTCTTCCTGTTCTGTCTCCTTGCTTCTATTTTAACTTTCCTACGTCCATTTTCATCTTTCCTCTCCCTCTCTCTCTCTCTCTCCCTTCTCCCCTCATTCCTTCCTGTCCTTTACTCCCTCCTCTCTTTCCCCTTCTTTCCTTCTTCCCTCTTCCTTCATTGGATAAGCAAGAATGAAGGAAGTGAGGAATATCTGGTAATCTCTCTCTCTCTCTCTCTCTCTCTCTCTCTCTCTCTCTCTCTCTCTCTCTCTCTCTCTCTCTCTCTCTCTCTTTTTGCTTTATTCATGCAATCTTAGCTTTCATCACTTCCTTACCTGCCTCATTCAGTCTTCAAACTTTCCTTTCTTTCTTTCTTTCTTTTTTTCTTTCTTTAATCTGCCTTGTTTTCTTTATTTTCTCAACTTCGTGACTTTCATCTCTCTCTCTCTCTCTCTCTCTCTCTCTCTCTCTCTCTCTCTCTCTCTCTCTCTCTCTCTCTCTCTCTCTCTCTCTCTCTCTCTCTCTCTCTCTCTCTCTCTCTCTACCTACCTACCTACCTCTTGGTTCATTTCCTTTCATTTCTCTCCCCCTCTCTTACGATCTCCTCTTAACCTTCCTACTTCCCTCTTATGCCTCTTCCTCTATTCCTCTTCCCTCACCTAAAGCTACTCATGTATTCTCTCTCTCTCTCTCTCTCTCTCTCTCTCTCTCTCTCTCTCTCTCTCTCTCTCTCTCTCGTTTTACTCTACCCATTATCTTCAGCTTTCGTAATCCTACAGTTGTCTCTCTCTCTCTCTCTCTCTCTCTCTCTCTCTCTCTCTCTCTCTCTCTCTCTCTCTCTCTCTCTCTCTCTCTCTCTCTCACCTCTCACACCAGGTAGTCATTCAGTTTATCTATTTCAATACAATTCCACTCTCTAACTGCCAGTCCGTCAATATGTCTGTCTACCAGTGTCTCTCTCAATCTCTTTGTCTATCTGTCTGTCTAATTGTATTTTTTCTCTCTCTGCCTGTCTATGTAATCTCTGTCTATCCGTGTCTGTCTACCAGTCTCTGTATCCTTTGTCTGTCTATTTCTTTTCTGTCTGTCTCTATCTATTCGCCCCTGTCCATTTGTCTGTCAATCTGAATGTCTCCATCTATTACAGCATAATTTCACATTCTAAGCTAGTGAATTTGTCTGCCTGTGTCTCTGTCTATTTGTCTTTCTGTTTACCTGTCTCTTGTTTATTTGTCTGTTTATTTCTCTTTGCTTACCTGAATCTCTGTCTATTTGTCTCTCTGTCTACCTGTCTATCTGTCTAACTGTCTGTCTTTCTATTTGTCTCTGTATTCCTGTATCTCTGCTTACCTGTCTCGTTTTCCTGTATACCTGTCTCTTTTCTTGTCTCTCTGTATACCTGTCTTTCTGTTTCTCTCTCTCTCTCTCTCTCTCTCTCTCTCTCTCTCTCTCTCTCTGTATTTGTCTCTGTCTACCTGTCTGTCTGTCTATCTGTCTGTCTGTCTATATGTACGTCTGTCTACCTGTCTCTCTCTGTCACTCACTGGCGAAGAAAGTGGTGGTGGCGGCGAGGCAGATGGTGACGCAGACAAACACGACGGTGGTGCAGCGCCAGGAACACCGTCGCCACGAGGACTTGGAGGCATCGAGGTGCAGTCTCAAGGGCGAGAACCTGCGGCCGCTGGACTGACTCAGGCGGAGCTGGTGCTGTGGAGGAGAGAGGGAGACATAAGGAAGGTGTAAGGAGGAGATGTAGAAATAATAGGTAGGTGAGAGAACATAAGGAACATATGACTAGTGAGAGGGATAACGTGAGCTTAGGACAGAGTATAAGGTAAAGATGAGGAGTATAAGGCCATCAGGTGGGTAATTATAAAACGTAAGGTTGGTGAGATTGAAATATAAGGTGTGTGGGTGGAGATGGAAGGAAGGTGAGGATAAAACATAGAAAGATATGGTGGATGAGAATGGGAGGTGAGAACAAGAGGTTGGTGAGCGTGACGTAACATGGGTGAGAGTAGGGCGTAAGAACGAAAGGTGTATGAGAACAGAACAAGAGAACGGAAAGTATAAATATATAGTGTATTAGTACAGAAATAGAAGGAAAGTAGAGAAAAAGTATGTTATTTCTCATATACAGATACATACTTTTGGTGCCAACACAGAAAAAAAAGGAAAAGTAAGAGAAAAAAAGGAAAAGTAAGAATAGTTTAGTACGCAAGTGAAAAGAAGAAAAAAAATCGTGTTACCTCTTATGTATGTGAATAGAAACATATATTTATTACCAATCCCGAAAAAGAAAGAAAAGTGAGAATATTTTAGTACACAAATGAAAAGAAAGGAAAAGGGTCGTGATATTTCTTACATACAGACATATTTTTGGTACCGACACAGATAGAAAAGTCAAAATATTTTAGTACACAAATGAAACGAAAGAAAAGAACCGTGTTATTTCTTATACATGAAAGCATATTTTTGTACAGAAATAAAAACAAAAAAACAAAAAAAGAAAAACCAGTGTTATTCCGAGTATATTTTTCGTGACAACAAAGAAAAGAGGAGTAACAACAGTAATAAAACAAAACAAACATAAATCTAAGTATGCAAATAAGAAAATAAAGAAAAGACCACTGTTACTCTCCATACATATACATATTCTAGGTGTACCAGCGCCGACAGGTAAATAAAGGCTGCATACAGGTAAATACGTATACAGGTGTTTTGATGGGTGGGATACCGGCTGATGAATTGATAGATTAAAGATAGATACGGCGATGGCAAGAATGATAGATTGGCGGCCATGAAAATGATGAAAATGCCCCGTGCCTATCTATCAACACACACACACACACACACACACACACACACACACACACTTTAGTCATTATTACTTATATACATAGCTTTGTTTTCATTTCTAGAGAGAGAGAGAGAGAGAGAGAGAGAGAGAGAGAGAGAGAGAGAGAGAGAGAGAGAGAGAGAGAGAGAGAGAGAGAGAGAGAGAGAGGACTTACTGACAATTGGCTGCATTTCACGCGTGTTGAGCCAAACCGTATCTGTGCAAGAGCAATCCACATACAATTGGGGCGAGCGCCGAACCGGTATTGGGCGCCGCTTGGCCATACACGCCTAAATAACGCTAATTAGGTCTATCTGCTCCCGCGACACAAATATTCAACAGCCTTACTCTCTCTCTCTCTCTCTCTCTCTCTCTCTCTCTCTCTCTCTCTCTTGCTGTTATTGGTATATTTGATGTTTTTTACTTCCTTTTTCTTGATTCGAGTCGTATTTTTATGTATGTTTCTCTCTCTCTCTCTCTCTCTCTCTCTCTCTCTCTCTCTCTCTCTCTCTCTCTCTCTCTCTCTCTCTCTCTCTCTCTCTCTCTCAGTTCCTCTTCTGTTGGTCTACACGGATGCTTTTCTCTTTCTTCCTTTCTTCTTCTTTCTTTCTCTTCGCTTTTCTCCATTTCTGCTTTTCTCTTCCTTTCTCTGCGCTCTTCTGCATTTCTCCTTTCTTCTCCTTTCTTTCTCTTCGCTTTTCCCTATTTCCTCTTTCTTCTACTGTTTCTTTTCCTCTTTTCTTTTCCCTTGTTTGATTTTTCCTTCCTTTCTTCTCTCTAGTTTTCTCATTTCCTCTTTATCCTACTCTTCCTTTCCTCTCTTTTCTCTTCTTGTTTAATATTTTCTTCCTCTTAACCTCT
>NC_087176.1:4090000-4092500 GCF_035594125.1 Scylla paramamosain
GGATGAAAGGAAGAATAAAGAGATTGAGGGATGGAGGGGAACGATGGAAAGGAGGAAGAAGAGGAAAGGTGAGAGGAAAGACAGAATGAAGAGGAGGGATAAGAAAAGAAAGAGAACAGGAAAGAAGGAAGAAAAAAACGTAAAAATAAAGTGAAAAACACGCAAAAAGAAATGAAGGAGGAAATACAGAAGAAAGAAGAAAGGAGAAAGGAGAAGGAGAGGAAGGGAAAGAAATGGAAGTGGAAAAAGAATAGATACAGAGAGAGAGAGAGAGAGAGAGAGAGAGAGAGAGAGAGAGAGAGAGAGAGAGAGAGAGAGAGAGAGAGAGAGAGAGAGAGAGAGAGAGAGAGAGATGATGTGAATTGAATAGGATAACTCGACGAGGATAACTCAGGGCTCAGGGCGGCATCCTTCGCAATATGGAGTAGGACAAGGGTGGCGAGGTAGCGAGGCCCTCCTGTGTTTGTCTTCTCAGGCGCTCAGGAGAGTAAACAAAAAGAGCGTCGGGCGGGGAGATGGAAGACGAGGAGTAAATAACACAGGCGATCTGAAGGTGAATGATTTACACGGCTGGGAGTGAAGGGGGGAGCGAGAGCGAGAGCGAGAGAGAGAGAGAGAGAGAGAGAGAGAGAGAGAGAGAGAGAGAGAGAGAGAGAGAGAGAGAGAGAGAGAGAATACAAGGGAAAATGCAAGAACGAAAAATCAGGCCTACACGTGTCAGTCCCTGTATAAAGCCTATGAAGAAGAAAAAAAGAAGAAAAGGGAAGAAGAAAACAACAACAACAACAACAACAATAACAACGGAAAGACAAGAATTTAATAGACAAGGGGGAAAATGAAAAGGAAAATACCTTGCATGAAAAAAAAAAAATTCTTTGTCTTCTCCTGAAGTGAAGAAGAAAATAACAGGAAGAAGCACAAGGAAACACAAAGAAAAAAAAACAAATCACATCAGCAAACCTATTGTCCATTTTGAGGTTGTCAGTGACATTAGATGAAAATAAAGGCTGGAGAGAGAGAGAGAGAGAGAGAGAGAGAGAGAGAGAGAGAGAGAGAGAGAGAGAGAGAGAGAGAGAGAGAGAGAAAGGGAGATTTAACTATGACAGACAGGAGTAAATATGTAAGGGGAGGAGGAAGGAGGGGAGGAGGACCGCCACCACCACCACCACCACCACGAAGGGGCAAGAGAAGATAGGCGAGGAAGGAGAGGCAGAGTTAGGGTATAGATCATGGCCAAGGGACAGGCAGGGCGCAAGTCGAAGCAGAGGAGAGGCAGGGAGAGGCAGGGAGTGTGTGAGAGTGCTAATGATTAAGTTTGTGTGTGGTATTGGTGGCTGACGCAGGCTGGTGAGGCACAGAACGCGTCATGAATATTGCATGGCCCGGGAGAGGGAGTGAGAGGAGAGAGGGAGAGGAGAGAGGGAGAGGGAATAGATGGATAGTCGGTAACTGTAAGGCTTGGGTCGCATTGGGTTGATAGCTGCTTGATGGATTGGTTTAGATGGGTGCTGAGTGAGTGAGTGAGTGAGTGAATGAGTGAGTGAGAGAGAGAGAGTGAGAGAGAAGGTCAGAGAGAAGGTCAGTCATTCACTCTCGTTTAAGTTAGTGGTGGTTGAAAGTTAGGAATGAATAAATGAGATGAGTAAGAGAGTGAATGAGAGGGATAGAGTCAGTCAGTCATTCATTCTCTGCTTCCTTTAACTCAGTCTGTTCTTAGTGATGAATAAATGAATGAGGAAGTTAGTGTGGGTGAGTGAGTGAAGGAGGGAGGGAGAGGGTCATTCAGTCAGTCAGTCAGTCAGTCGTTCAGTCATTCACTTCCTGTCCTGCATAAGTCTGTTCCGCGTGGGTGAATAAATGAATGAGTAAGTGTGTTAGTGTTTGAGTGAGTGGGTGAGTAGGTGAGTGAGAGTAAGTTTGTCATTCACTTAGTCTGTCCTGCGCAGAACTTAGGAATGAATAAATGAAGAAGTTATTGTGAGCGTTTGTCAGTGTGTGTGTGTGTGTGTGTGTGTGTGTGTGTGTGTGTGTGTGTGTGTGTGTGTGTGTGTGTGTGTGTCGTGTAGAAGGTAAATAAAAGTGAAGCGTGTACACACACACACACACACACACACACACACACACACACACACACACACACACACACACACACACACACACACACACTTACAATTCAGCTCCACCTAATTAGTCAGAACAGTGGAAAAAAAGCAAAAAACTGCATAATGCAACACCACTAACGCCACCATCAAAACAACAACACCCAACACCACCACCACCACCACCACCACTACTACCACCACTACTGCTACAATTATTACTACAACCATGCCATCTATCAAACAGTAAACAATTAAATGGCTACATTCTAAACTATACACTCACCACCACCACCACCACAACAACAACAACAACAACAACAACAACAACAGCTACCAACTACTACTACTACTACTACTACTACTACTATTAACACAACCATCCTATCTATCAAACAGTA
>NC_087176.1:4097500-4135000 GCF_035594125.1 Scylla paramamosain
CTCTGTTTGTCATAGCGAGGGATAAGTAACTTGTCTGTCCCTGCCATTGTATCGTCTTCCATCTTACCATCACAAACTATTATTTTTTTTACCGTACTTCATTAGCTGTCACTTCCACCACCATCACCACCTTGTTATAGTAAAAGGTAAGTGTTAAAAGCCCCCCCCCCACTGGAGTTTACTATAACTTTCTGTCGAGCTCCTAAATCCACCGAGAAGAGAGAGAGAGTGTGAATTGAGCAGCGTGTGACGAATAGGTGAGTCACACTATTTTTGACTAACATAATCAAATCTTTCACCACCATCACCACCGTCACTGGGAAAGATATATTAGGTACGCCACCATCTAAAAATCAAAGCTAATTATTCATCATCGCACCACCAAAACATCACTCCCAACAGGCCTCAAACATACAATCTTTCATCACCACCACCACCACCACCACCACCACCACCACCCATTACCCTCAGCCAGCTTCCCTCAGCTTCCATCCTCACATAACATTTAAACACTCACTTCTCGGCACCCACAAATCCTGCACTGCCTGGTGGATTCACAAACAGGTGGTATTAATCTGATTAGCATGTATTTCTCCTCTCTTTTCACCTTCCCTTCAAATTCACCCCATGTCAGAGTTCAGTTTTGCACGGTAATACATTTTCTATAAAGCCAAACATAATTTTCTGGGTCTAATCGTGTTAAAGTTGCGTTTTCTGTTTATTTAATTGTTTTAGGGAATTGGTTTGACTTTTAACTAACGCATAATTTTTTTTTCGTATTTTTTTTGCATATTCGTGTTTTTCTGTTTACTGATGGCGAGAAGTTACGCCTGTTTCACTTTATTTCATCTGATAAAAAAAATATATATATAGAGGCGTAACTAATGCATGTTTTTTTTTATTTAATTATTTTTTTTCGTTTCAACATATTGATCACATGATTTTCTTTTTACGAATCATACAAAGTTACGTTAAGTTCCAGTTCATTCTATCAATTAGGAAAGAAAGAATTAGTGAGACTTGTATAATTGACGTATATTTTTCTAGTCTATTTATTTATTTTTTTTCATTACTTAATTCGAATAAGCATCGCCACCATCACAGTCTTCAGAAGTACAATGGAAAAGGTGAGAAGTGTCATAGTATTCTGGGATAGTGAATTTATACATATATATTTTTCTAATGCATTTATCACCTTTAAAAATGACATTACTATTTCTACGAGTCCATCAAAATATTATAAGGACAAAAGAAAGAAAGTCATAGTATTCTGGGATATTGAATTTATACAGCAAGTTTTAATCTATTTTTTTTATTACATTCATCATCTTTAAAAATTGCGTTACTACTGCAGCGCCAAAGTTCACAATTCCACCCAGATATCACAAGTACAATGAAAGAAAGTGTCACAGTGTTATGGGATACTTGCATGTTTCTTTTTAATATTTTTTTTTTTTTTTTTTTTTTTTTATCACACTCATCATCTTTAAGAAATTATGTTACTATCTCAGCGGCAAAGTTAATAATTCCACACAGTACTTACAAATACAATAAAAGACAAATAAAGTGTCATAACAAATACAACCACTGCTTGTTTTTATATTTTTCATCTATTTCTTTTTCCTAGTACACTCACCTTTAAAAACCATGTTACTATTTCAGTGGCAAAGTTAATAATTTCCCGTGAGCCAGGCAGCGGCGGAGGGACACAGGTATTTGCTAATCAGCCGGAATACCTGGGTAAGCCAATTTGCGAATGCTACCAACGTAAGAACTCAATCAACACGCTACTGCTCATTCTGGCGTCAGGTTACTGCACACGCTCCTTCTCTTTATGGCCGTGTTGTTCCCTGCCTGGCATTTGAGGCGAGGGGGAAAGGTTTGAGTTTGTTGAATGTAAAGGAAGATTAATCATTTCACTGCTATTTGGTGCATCTTTCCTCAGTTCACTAGTCACTCTGCGGGTTTTATTCTTGTTCCACAGCCACCTCCAAGTATTGTACGGACTGGAAATTGCAAATCTATTCTTCTTTTATCCCCTTCTCTCTCGTACGTGCTTGTAAAGATTGTGTACAGTTTTCTTGGTGGTTTGAATCATCGCTAACTAACTAATCAACCAATGAACCAAGTAATTAAAAGACTAACTGAATAATTAAAGGCGAAAATAAAAAATAAAAAACTAATGGCTCAATTAATTCTAATTTCCCACATTTTTTTCATTTTCTTAATTTCCTTCTTTTGTCCTATTTCCTCTTTTCCTTCTTCGTCTCCTGCTCCAGTTTCTCTTTCTTCTATCTCCTCCCTTTCTTTTGCTCTCTCTCTCTCTCTCTCTCTCTCTCTCTCTCTCTCTCTCTCTCTCTCTCTCTCTCTCTCTCTCTCTCTCTCTCTCTCTCTCTTATTCTCTCCAAATTCCTTCTTTTTGCTTCCTCTGCCTTCTCTTCTTGTTCCTCTCCTTATCCTCCTGCTTTTTCTCTCCATCTCCTGCTATGCACCTCTTATCCTCCTCTTCCTCCTTTTCTCTTAATTTAGTTAGTGTCCCAACGACTCTACTCTTCTCTTCCTCCTCCTGCTCCTCTTTCTCCATTTCCTCTTCACCTCCTGTTCCAACGCACATTACTTTTCCCTTCTCTCCTCCACCACCACCACCACCACCACCACCACCACCACTACCACTACTTCACAGGTCCGATAAAAACCGTCTCCAATTCCCAGTACGCTCCTAAGTAACATCCTCTTGAAGTAGTTAGGCGACACGAGGCAATATTCCCACAGACACGGCGTTAAATCGACACTATTGGCACCCCTGGCTTTACGGCGGCTTTCTAGTTACCACGCCAGCCGCCAGAGGACACCAAGGAACCCACTGTGCAAATATACCGAGGATGGAAAGTACTGGTGGTGGTGGTGGTGGTGGTGCTGGTGGTGGTGTTTTGTTATTATTTTTTTTGGGGGGGTGTGATTTTTTTTGTTTTATTTCATGGTTTTTATTTTTGTTTGTCTTAATTTTTTTTCTTGATTTTTATTTTGATATTTTTTTTTTAAGGGTTTATCTTTAGTTTGTGTATTTTTTGTTTTTGTTTTTCTTTTGTTTGTCTTCGTGTTTTATTTATTTGTTTTTTCTTGTGTTGTTTTGTGTGTTGTTTTTGTGTCTCTTTAGATTCTTTCCTTTGTGTTTTCTTTCTTTTTCTTCCCTACGTCTTTAATTTTGATGTAATAGTTTTATTTTCTTCGTACTTTATTTGTGTAGTTTTCTAAGTAACGATTATTTTGCTGTTTTGTTTAATTATTGATACGAAATCTGCTTACTATCAGAATTCAAAATAAATATTAAATACTTATTTTTTATTCAATAATCCTTGCACGTTTTCCTTTTAGTATAATTCTGTGGTAAGTAACTATTTAGAAAACACCAAACTTTTAGGAATTCAGAGTTTACTTTTTTTTATATATTTGTCTCGCTCTTTCTTTTTTATTTGTCCATGATGTCAATAACTTTTGCAATTATAATTACCATCAATGTTTTTGTCACATTCACTATTTCTAAGGCAACCATTTAGCGATTTCTTCTTTATTTACTTTCCTCTTATCCTAATCCACTTCTTTTTTATACATTTCACATTTTTATCAACATATTTTCCTTATTACTCTTTTATTTCTTACATATAATTCCAGTTACGTAAATGAATATTCTCTCTCTCTCTCTCTCTCTCTCTCTGCCGCCCCGCACAACCATTCGTCACCCAGACCCTCTCCACCTCACACTCCCGGCCAATCTATTAAAGTTGCCTCGGACACAGCTCACAAAGTTTCAACACAAGTCCGAATCCTATCTCGAAATTTTGATTCATACTTCGAGACGCTTCATTTAAAACGGTTACCGAGGTCTTTTTTATTTATTTATTTATTTTTTCCCCGTTTTTCTTGCTTATTTGTTTGTTTATTTATTTGATACGAGTATTTTTTTTTTGTTAATTGTTCATATGTGTACGAGTAGTAGTAGTAGTAGTAGTAGTAGTAGTAGTATAGTATAGTATGATAACAATAATGATGTACTACTACTACTATTACTACTACTACTTCTACTACTACTACTACCACCTGTACCCAATTACCTTTCCCGCTCACCTGGTCATCTTTCTTCCCTTTTCTTCTCTTCTCTATCACCTCCCTTCCCTTCTACCTCTCCCCTTCCCTCCGTCCACCATCTCCTCCTCTCATATTTTTCCTCCTTTCTTCATTCCTTCCCTCTATTCCCTCCCTTCCTTATTTTCTCTCCTCAAACCCTCCCTTCCTTCCCTCCATCTTCTCTTCCTTTCCATAGTTTTCCCTCCTCTTATCTTAATTTTCCCCTCTATCCCCCTCCCTGCCCCTCCTCCACCCCCTCTCCCCTACTACGTCGCCCATAAACTTAATTCTGAATATATTAAATGTTTTACCTTCTATTTTTTCTTGTATTGGTTGTGAATAATTCTTTCCAGACGATATTTTCAATGAATCCGCAAAGTTGGACCATTGTAAACGACCTCTCTCTCTCTCTCTCTCTCTCTCTCTCTCTCTCTCTCTCTCTGGATGTTGATGAAAAGGAAATGAAAAGGAAAAATAGTACGGATGACAACGAGAAATAGGAAGATAAAGGTGTTACTCTCTCTCTCTCTCTCTCTCTCTCTCTCTCTCTCTCTCTCTCTCTCTCTCTCTCTCTCTCTGCGTTCGTGTCTTCCTATAGCTATTCCTCTTCCTCCTCCTCCTCCTCCTCCATCTGCTCCTTTTCCTCCTCCATCACCTCCTCTTCCTCCTCCATCTCTTATCTCCCAGGGTCCCTCATAACCTTAGCTGTCCCTCCATCTTACTCCGCCTTACACAAGCTGCCGCACGGAGGAAGGCGGCAAAAGGGGGAGGGAAGGGGGAGGGGGAGCGAATGCCATAAAACAACCATTGGCATTTTACCGAGCCTCTCTCACCGCTGCCTGACGTACGAACTCCTCGTCCTCCGCCTCCTCCTCCTCCTCCTCCTCCTCCTCCTCTTCTTCTTCCTCTTCCTTCTCCTCCTCCGGCGTGGGAAACTTGGATGCTTTGATTTTAACCCTTTTTTTAGTGTTTACGAGGCGGTGTGATGCTGCGAGCCGAGCAGACAGTGAGATTTACCGAAGTGAACACGGCGGAGAATAGCGAGAGATCGAGAGTTGCTGCTGGTGGTGGTTGTGGTGGTGGTGGGGGTAGTGGTGATGGTGGTGGTGTACGATATGTTGGGCTTGTGCCAAGGATGGTGCCAGGCTGTTTCTCTCTCTCTCTCTCTCTCTCTCTCTCTCTCATGGGGGAAAATATAACTATTGCTACTTCCTGCTTTGTCCCCTAACGCGAGGGATGCCTGCTCACACACACACACACACACACACACACACACACACACACACACACACACCTGGCTGTAATTACCTAAGTGGCTCGTGCCAGTTACCTGAGTGATGACACCTGTAAAGACTCACTCCATCTTCCGCGGCCGGGACAGAATCAGGTCACGCTTATTACTTCTACATCGTAAAAATTTCACTGACAGAATATGAATCGGAGCACCAGGTAACACTTCCGCTGAGATTACCGGTAAATACTAGGTTGTCTTTGTAGGTCTTTGTAGTTTAAGATTGCCGTCGTAGTGTTTAGTGTGTACTGCACCTTCCTGTATTACACGTAAATGATCTTTCTGTGTTACTGTTCGCCTGGCCGCCACTACAACTGACGAGGTGTAATGATTTCATGAAGGGAGTATTTTCTGAGTTGTAGTAGAAAGGCAGAACATTCACGGCTGAAACATACACGAGTACATGAGAGGTGCGTCCGCTGTGTTAGCAATGGACCACTGCCCTCTATCGGTGGGATTTCGAGCTAGTTACACGACTACACTGCCATCTGGTGGAGGACTTCTGAGCTATTCAGCGTGACACTTCCTCTACCGGCGAGACTCGGCTTGTTTGACGACTGCGCTGCTCTCTGGTGGAATATTTCTGAACTACTTTATGTAACTGCCATCTACGGGGAAGGCTTAGAACTAATTAACTCTTTCACTATGATATATAACAATTTACAACACTAAAGGCAATGTATAGAATCTTTTAGAGGATCTACAAGGAAGAAAACGGGATGAGAAGAGTAGCTTATCCAATGTCAAACTAGTGTCATGTTCAGAGGTGGCAGTAGAAAAAATGCTTTAGAGTAATTTATAATTAAGAAAACACGTCAAATAGCAGTGAAAGGGTTAAACAAATACACTGTCACCTAGCGGGGACTTCAGAATGACTGCTCACTGGCGAAGCACATCCACTGTATTCCTAAACCATTAAGTGCTAACTAACGAAGCATCATTTATATCTGAAGCACTAACACTTACATTTGAAGCATCACACGCATCCTTACTAACACCAGCGGCACTCAACACTCGCGTAAGTAAAGGTTTCCAGCAAGCACACACACACCACTCCATGACTTAGAAGAGGATATAACCGTAACGACACATCCTCCCCCCCCAGCACCCCCCAGCACCGGAGCCTGTACTATGGGCGCTCACCTGCTCATTATTAGGGTAGATTACGCTTATTTACGGGTCAGGTAGCGGCGACACGAGGCGAGGCGAGGCAAGCACCGGATTAAATATTTTTTTGTAGAAGTGAAATGTGCAATTCTGACACTACCACCACCATCACTACTACTACTACTACTACTACTACTACATACCACTACCACCATCGCCACTAACACAGCACACACCACTACCACTACGGTCAGCACCACTACCACCACACACACAAACACTACAAGCATTATAACACACGACCACCATCACCACCACACACACACACACACACACACACACACACACACACACACAGCGTAAAACATTCAACGCCAAAAGAGAGTAAAGCTTCACTCTTGTAATCTGTTAACGCAAGAGTGAGACAAAACACACAAAAACCTTTCCTTTCAAAACCCCAAAACACAGTACATTGTTCATGGATCACGTTTTCTTTAAAGACCACACGGACCGTTTTCTTTTTTCACTACCATAACACCAACTAAAACATCCCCAGTTAAGTCACCAAACCGAGGAAGAATCTCTAGTGAAACACCATTATCGAATACAGGAAATACTACAACGAATTGAACTGCAAATACATAAAAAAAAAAAAAAACATACATACATACGCAACATTTTCGCAACACCAGCAACACTCAGGGATGTATAAAATTGTAAAGCCGATGAAAAATGAAAAAGAACTCGGGAGCTGGACAAAGAAACTCCGCCACAATGCAAACAAAGGTACTCCTGCTAATTCCAAAAGGCACCAAAATGGACGAGAACGTGGCGAGAGAGAGAGAGAGAGAGAGAGAGAGAGAGAGAGAGAGAGAGAGAGAGAGAGAGAGAGAGAGAGAGAGAGAGAGAGAGAGAGAGAGAGAGAGAGAGAACCTTTGGAATTTAAACTGAAATGGATGAAATAAACCAAGCTAGATTCACACACACACACACACACACACACACACACACACACACACACAGAGAGAGAGAGAGAGAGAGAGAGAGAGAGAGAGAGAGAGAGAGAGAGAGAGAGAGAGAGAGAGAGAGAGAGAGAGAGAACGTGGAAAACCATAAAATATAACTTCTATCACCACCACCAGAGAGAGAGAGAGAGAGAGAGAGAGAGAGAGAGAGAGAGAGAGAGAGAAGCATCCTTAAAAACCCGCGTCACCGCCATAACTATTTCCAAAGGCTACAGACAGATAAGCCGTGTTTTCAAGACAGTTTCTCCTGCTAATAACGTAGAAATCTTGTTAATCTGTCATTAGAACCATAAAAAAAAAAAACACCCTTAAAAAACCGTGTAACTTCAAGTAAAGCCTTTGGAATGCAGTGGGGGAGCGGGGGAGCGGCACAGAGGCGTTTCAGAATAAAGCTTTGTACAATTTTCTCCGTGGCAGTTAGCGATAGGCGAGCTCCACCAGAGGCCGAGAGGTGGCGATAACTAATTCATCTTGTATAAACACGTGTTGATGGCGCCTGCAACCCCCCATGGGAGATTAATGCTGGGTAAACTCCGGGGACGAGAGAGAGAGAGAGAGAGAGAGAGAGAGAGAGAGAGAGAGAGAGAGAGAGAGAGAGAGAGAGAGAGAGAGAGAGAGAGAGAGAGAGAGCTAGCCACTTCTCGAGGGGAAAAATGTGTGAAATGTTTGATAAATGTGCAAAAAAAATATTATTGATGCTTGTGAGAGAGAGAGAGAGAGAGAGAGAGAGAGAGAGAGAGAGAGAGAGAGAGAGAGAGAGAGAGAGAGAGAGAGAGAGAGAGAGAGAGAGAGAGAGCGTTCTACTATAGCTATCATTACCAAAAAGAGAGATAAAGAAAGGGATAGAGAAAAACAAATGGGAAAGATTGTACTATCATTACCAAGGAGAGAGAGAGAGAGAGAGAGAGAGAGAGAGAGAGAGAGAGAGAGAGAGAGAGAGCTACTATCATTACCCTCTATCATACAAGGCCATTGCTGACACCACACACAGGAAAGGAGAGACTTGCGCTAATGAAAGAAAACGGGAGGCGGGAGAACGAAGTGTGCTAAAAGGAGGAGGAGGAGGAGGAGGAGGAGGAGGTTGAAGTCAGAGGAGAGTAATATACTAAACAAATATATTAGATCCATACTAATTTATTCATCGCTTCAAGTCTCTGAAAAAAAAAAAAGTCAATCTGAAAAGATAAACATTTTTCTGAGACACAAATATTTGCTGCTGCTCGTCCTGGTAGAGAGAGAGAGAGAGAGAGAGAGAGAGAGAGAGAGAGAGAGAGAGAGAGAGAGAGAGAGAGAGAGAGAGAGAGAGAGAGAGACGCAACACCTGGGCATGCGTGGCTGCGGGGCGTCACCAAACACGAGTTAATAAAGGTAACGTGTTGTGCTTAATATTAATGATGCGCGTCCAGGGAATCGTGTTAGCTGCAGCACCACACAGCGCCCGCCGCCTGAGTGCTGGCTGTGCTGGCTGGACTGTTATGCTGTGGTATGTTGTGTTAGGCTGCAGTGTTGTGGTGTTATGCTGTTATTGTGCAGTATGTTGTATTAATCTATGGTGTGTTGTGTTAAGTTGTTGTGTTAAGGTATGTTAGGATGATATGCTATGCTATGGTAAACCAGGCGATGTGAAGTTAGGTTATGTCATATTATGCTAAACTGTTATGTTATGCTATCCAAGGCACTTCACGCAATGCTACACTGTCACGTTGCTCTAACTTAACCTAAACCAAGGCAATTTACGCTTTGCTACGCTGCGTTATGCTACCTTAAACTAACCCAAGATCCTTCACAATACTATGCTATTCTTTATATGAGAGGTTCTGCCCAATGCTAATAAAAAGACAGAAAAAAGAAAAAGTAAAAGAAAGAAAAGCCCCATTCAAGCTACCAGATCCATAAGAGAAGTATCGAAAATGAACACCTAAAATTATGAGAAGCTCCTTGAAACATAATGCAGAGGAATACAAAGGAACACAAAGGAAATCCAAACAACATGGATTCTGGGTGACGCTGAGAGAAACAGGAGAGCACAGAAAATGGGAATATGAAGAGGTGAGCGAGCGTACACACACAAACACACACACACACGAAGTACAAGTGAGCGCCTGCACCTGGTAACATTACAGGACACAGGTGCAGGCGAGGCAGAAGCTGAGTACTGGAATTTAAACTAAGGGTTATACTTTACGTTACTTTGAAAGGGGAAGCCGGAGTTATGGCCACGTATCGGAGAATAAGGGTTTCTGTTCGGGGTGTGACTGCAAAGCTATCAACGCAACGAGATCTTACTTCATTTCACGAGCGAAGAATTCCAACCAATCACTCTTATTCTTTCTCTCCGGGGACGTATAATTCGCTGTTTTTATTGGCCGAACGGAGCACTTTCGTGTATCGTTAACTCCTTCCTGCCGCCGTCCACGTGAGGCTTCCACTAGTACTGGTGTGGGGGTAATAAGTGACGCAGCGAGGGATACACACCCACACGCTGCCTGGTGTAAAGGTGAGAGTAGGGAAGCGAGGGACAACAGGAAAAATATGCTGCTTTTTCAGTACCGGATATTAAGAGTTGACGTGAAGTGGATCAATAGAAATTACAGATAAAATATGAATGAATAAGTTGGATAGATTAAGATAGATGGTCAGGTACATGAAAATGAATAATGGGGAAGAATATACACTTTTCACTACCTGATGTACGGATGAAAGTAGGAAAACAAGGAAATTTTCTGCTCTCTTATTACCAGTGATGTTATGACAGACGGATCAAGATAGATGATAAACATACGTAAAAAAAAAAAAATAGATAAATAAATAAATAAGGGCAAAATATACATACTTTTCAATACTTAATATAAATGTAAAAATAGGAAAAAATAGTGAATTATGTCGCTCTTTCAATACAGGAGATATTATGATACACACATTAAGATAGATGGTAAGATGCATGAATAAAAATTGAAGAAAGTTATATATACTTTTTCACTGTTTGATGTAAGGGTGAAATTATGTAGACGAGGAGAAATACATTGCTGTTATAGTAATAGATATGATAGACAGTGAAGTGTATGAGTCAAAATTGTGGAAAGAACATGCTTACTTTTCAGAGCTTGATATAATAAGGGTGAAGTTTCCAGTACAAAGATGATGATAAAAAGGGAAGATGATAAAGAAGAAAAGTGAAAAAAAGTAATCAAGACGAATAGAAAGGTAGACAATGGGGGAAGGAAGAAGAAGAAGAAGAAGAAGATAAAACGAAAACTGAGATCACAAAAAAAAGAGAGAGAAAGAGAGAGAGAAAGAGAGAGAAAGAAAGAAAAAAAGACACAACACTCAACAAGACATCGCATCACACAGGATCCACAATTTGAAGCCAACTTGATAAACAACAACAAGGAAACACTGCTAGACCACTCCCTCTCCTCTTTCCCTCTCCCTCTCTCCCCTGCAACCCCACCCCAGCAGAAGGCGTCAATAAATAATCGCAATTGGAACCATTATTGACCTGACTATGTGGCTTCCCTGGCGCTCAGTAAATATTGCATGTGTTTGTGTGTTGCTTTGTGTTGCCTTGTGTTGTGTTGTGTTGTGTTTGGTGTTTACTGTGACGACTTCCGGGAATACGTTCTATAGGAAATGAGAGTAATAGAGGTGGTGATGGTGAGTGTTGATGTAGTGTGCAAATGATGGTGGTGATGGTGGTGATGGTGGTGATGGTGGTGAATTTGAGTACTGCTAACAAATTTCATAGAGAGAGAGAGAGAGAGAGAGAGAGAGAGAGAGAGAGAGAGAGAGAGAGAGAGAGAGAGAGAGAGAGAGAGAGAGAGAGAGAGAGAGAGAGAGAGAGAGAGAGAGAGAGAGAGAGAGAGAGAGAGAGAATCATAAAAAAATAGAAAAAAAAACGAAAATTATCTATAAAACAAACACGAGATAAAACCGAGAAAATAGAGAAAAATGAGAGAGAGAGAGAGAGAGTTTCAACACAACACATACAAACACAAGAAAGAGGCAACAAGGGGCACAAAAACAATTCACAAAACCCTTAAACTTCAGCTGCCCGGACGACTCTAAAATGCATAAGGATGGAAAAAAAAAAAAAGAAAAGCGAAAACAAAGGAAACTTATTCACACACATTCATTAACACAAAACGAAGCGAAGGTAATATTATACTTTTGTGCCATGAAGGTTACTGAAGCTGGACAATTAATTACGCACACGCACACACGCACATACACTCATACGTACGAACACACACACACACACACACACACACACACACACGCACACAGACACTCGCTTTTAAACTCAATTTCTACAAACGTGATCGGTGAATATTTTTGCATCTTTTCCCTTCAAAACAAAAGGAGGAAAAAGCTTGAAATGGATCGTTTGTCGCGCCGATCGGGATAACAATCTAACAGCGTGTGGTGAGAGAGAGAGAGAGAGAGAGAGAGAGAGAGAGAGAGAGAGAGAGAGAGAGAGAGAGAGAGAGAGAGAGAGAGAGAGAGAGAGAGAGAGAGAGAGAGAGTACATACCATGACAGAAGACCGAAAATTACGCACAAAACGCAAGAAACACGAAATAAAACCAAGAGAATGAAAAAAATAAATGACATACCGAGAGAGAGAGAGAGAGAGAGAGAGAGAGAGAGAGAGAGAGAGAGAGAGAGAGAGAGAGAGAGAGAGAGAGAGAAAATCAACCGCAACAAAAATAAAGCAAATTAAGCCAACAAAAACAAAAGAAAACAAAAAAATAAAGAAAACGATAACATGAATAAGAAAAAAAAACACGAAAACACACGAAAACAAAAAGAAAAAAGACAAGAAAACAAAAAAAAGCACACGACCTCGAGAGAGAGAGAGAGAGAGAGAGAGAGAGAGAGAGAGAGAGAGAGAGAGAGAGAGAGAGAGAGAGAGAATGTGCGATTACAGAAACTCTTTGTACCGGGACTGCGCTGAAATTTGCATCTGTAAACAGGCGTTCAGGGGAAGACAAAGGACAGCTACAAATGCATGTACGGAAGAGTCTAATTAAGCATCTGGTGCAACGCTCCTCTTTTTTTACCCCCCAAACTCTTCTTCTTTTTCAGCACAATGAAAATGAACGTTCCCCAGCCTTATATGAGAGAGAGAGAGAGAGAGAGAGAGAGAGAGAGAGAGAGAGAGAGAGAGAGAGAGAGAGAGAGAGAGAGAGAGAGAGAACGTACATGTCACCTGATAAATAATAATAATAATAATAATAATAATAATAATAATAATAATAATAATAATAATAATGATAATAATAATAATAATAAATATATAAATAAACAAAAACTTCCAGGAAATTAAGTTCTTTGCCGATCAACAACACAGTAATCATATACATAATAGAAAATAATAATAACAATAATAATAATAATAAAAAACAAGAACAAGAAAAAAAAAAAAGAATATTCATGGCAACAATTCCGAGAGGCTGTGTAATTTCCCATCTCATTTCAATATTATATTTTTCCAGCATTCCAGCCTAACGTCGCTTTTATATCTTCCTGATCTTCCTTTTTCCATTACCCTCATGTTTACTGGCGCCCCTGGAAACCAAGAGGAGGCGGGGTACTGTTTTCCTCCGTGTTTCCAGTGTTAAGTTTGGTTAAGTTTCCCTTCCAGTGTTAGGTTAGATTCCATTCCAGTTTTCCTCCCAATGTTTGGTTTCCCTTGCAGTGTTTGTTCTCCAGTGTTTTCCTTCCAGTGTTAGATTAGGTTAGGTTTCCCTCTCAGTGTTTCTCTTGGTTTCGTTCCAGAGTTTTTCCCTTTCGGTGTTTTCCCTTCCAGTCGCTGCGTGGCGGTGTCAAAATAGATCCCTTTTGAATAATTATACCTTTGATCTTTCCCCTTTTATTCGTTTTTTTTTCTTTTTTCCTCGTGTGACATCTTTTGATTTACCTTCTTGTTTTCTTAAGTTTTCGTGTCCTTTTATTCGTGTTATCATTTTTCTTTCCTTTTTTTTTTTTTGACAATTACACCTTTGATCTTTTCCTTCAGATCCTTTTTTTTTTTCCCTTTCCGTGTCATCACTTGATTTACCTT
This sequence comes from Scylla paramamosain, assembly GCF_035594125.1. NCBI lineage: Eukaryota > Metazoa > Arthropoda > Malacostraca > Decapoda > Portunidae > Scylla > Scylla paramamosain. Next base: position 4,111,112 of record NC_087176.1, read on the forward strand.
TTTCTTTCCCTCTCTCTGTCACCTCTTGAGTTCCTTACACTTCCTGCTTTGATCCACCGAACGCCTCCAGAAGATGAAGAAGAAATGATTGCTCTTTCCTATTCCTCATTCAATGTGAGGTTCAAAGTATTGTTCAAGGTGTTAGGTCGCCTTTGGTTACACTATTGTTGAAATAACTCCAATAACATCTACTGCAGAATCTTTGTTTTACTTTTTTTTTTCTTTTTACTACGGAGTCTTACTTTTTACTACGGAGTCTTAAATAACCAGTAAAACCATTGAAACACGCCAGAAAACCCTAATAACTCCCACTACAGCACGCTAAACTATCACTAAAACCACAAAAAAAGTCAGAGGAATACTGACAAACTATCATTAAAATCATTGCTAAAATTCTGAAAGCACTCTTGAAAACCCTGATAACTTTTACTACAGAATTAGAATCTTTGTTTTACCTTTTCTCAAGTTAGAGGGTTATTGGCAAACTATCATTAAAGCCACCGACACTTCCTGAAAACCCCAGTACTACAGAATCTTTGCTTTTATTTATTTATTATCTTTAAGTTAGACGGGTACTGGAAAAAAAAACTCACTGAAACTATTGAAATATTCCTTAATACTCCAATAATTTTTACTACGGAGTCTTAAATAACCAGTAAAATCATTGAAACACGCCAGAAAACCCTAATAACTCCCACTACAGCACGCTAAACTATCACTAACACCACAAAAAACACTTGAAAAATCCAAATAATTCTCACACCAGAATCAACCTTTGCTAAACTATCATTAAAATCACGAAAACACCCTTGAGAACCCCAATACCTCCCACCACACAATACCCTCTTGCGCTAAACTGTCACGACAACCCACGAAAACGTCCTTGAAAACCCCAGTAACTTCGATTAAAGAATATTTGTTAGGTTACCACTAAAATCACGAAAACACGTATTAGAACCTTAAAAACTCCTTTAAACTATAAGTAAAACCACAAAAAACACTCTTGAAAACACTGGTAACACCCACAAGTGCCTGTCATAATATATCGAGATGCGACGCAGCAGACTTATACGAGTAAGAGCCTGATACGAGGCGACAAGAGGCAGGAAAGAGCACTACCACCCCCTTAAATTACCATGAAGGCCGCCCTGCCCGCCCAAGTCCCGTATTTCTGGGTAATTCCACATTTAATTCGCTCACGTGCACCTCCCCTGCCGGATAACACACCTGCCCACTTGACATGCCGACTCGTGCAGCGGAAAAAAAAGTCATGTTGGCAGGTGACACGTGCCCAGCTAACTCGAGGCTCTCCCGTGCATGCCAATCAAGCCGGCGGGGAGGCGTACCCAGACCCGCGGCACGGACAAAACGCTCTCTCCCTCTCCCTCTCCCCCTCTCTCTCTTTCTCTCTCTCTCTCTCTCTCTCGCCAGAACTAAATTGTACCAACTTCCTCTCCCTCTTACTACTCGCTAGCCGCCCACCAGCCCGCCTGTCCTGCCTCACTCACTCACTCATTCACTCACTCACTCGCTCGTTCACTCATTCACTCACCCGTACGCCAAAAATTTCTTTCCCTTTACTAATTTCCTGTTTTCCTTTTTGATTTATTTATCTTTATTCACTAGCATTATCCCATCCTCCTATTCCTCGTTCTTCTTGTCCTTCTATTCCTGTTTACCTTTTTTTCCTCTAATTCCCTCTCATTCGCCAGCCAAAAACTTCTGTCCCATTTCCTGTTCCCTCTTTCCCTTCGGCTTTATCATCTCATTTGTGAAAACCTCCTCCTATTTCCCATTTTTTTCCTCTTACCCATCCTGACTCACGTGCCAAAAAAACTCATGTTCCTTTTCCTATTCCCTCTTTTCCCACACCGTACTAATTAACGTCACCCATTTCTTAATTCCATTCCTTCCATTCTAATCGCCATCAATTTCTCGTATCCATTTCATTCTTTTTCTTTTCTGTCTCTTTATCCCAAGTGGCTTCCTTTACCTGGCTTCTTCCCATCTCACCTGGCTTTCTCTTCGACACCTGTACATCTTCTCTATCCCTTCTCTTACCTGTTTTCATTTTTCTCTATCTCTGTTCCCAGTGTTCTGTTTCTCCGCATTCTACCTGTGTGTTCTCTGTATCTCACTTGACGTTCACCTCAACACCTTCAGTTCACTATCTCTTCCCTTCCTCACCTGTCGCTCTCATATCTTACCTGAGTCTACCTGGTTGTGTATATTTTAACTTGATTTACTCTTTCATAACTTCCATTACGTATGAAGTGTTTCTGTTCTGTATTATTTGCATGTCACAGGGAGCACAATAATCTTATCCTTTTTTTCTTTTTCTTATTTCTTTTTTCTTTACGAGTCCTTGCTGCATTTGTTTTATCGTTTTCTTTTTTTGTTCCATATTATCTCTGGGTGTCTTTTTTTCTCTCTACCTTCCTTGTTGGTGATGATAAAAGTGGAAAATTACTGTTATATTTTTTTCTTCAAGTGTGTCTGCTGCATATTTTTTTTATAGTTTTTTTTTTTCACAGTATATTATCTTACATCTCTCAGTGCCAACCTTCTCCCCAGTGATGATAATAAAAGGGAAACTACTGCTGCTACTACTATTTCCACTCTTTCATTAGCATTCATCCCCAACATCTATCCTTTTTTTTTCTCCTCCCTGACGAGAACTGAATTTCAACTTTACCCTTTCCATTTCTTTACACTGAACACACACACACACACACACACACACACACACACACACACACGCGCGTCTTTACTCTGTTTCCTAAATCTCAATTTATTTATTTATTTTGTTAGTTATTGACAAAGAAAAAACAATATAATACACATGCTGTCTTAATTTGTTTTCTCCATCTTAACACAAGTAATACAAATTTACCTGAGTGAGCTTTGTTTTCTGTTTTTTTTGTAGCCCTCAGCCAAAGCTCTCTTACATAAAAAGCAAATATATAAATAAAATAAGTAAATATATCTTGAGAGAAAAAATATCACTGTTACAATCTCCACATGTTCTTGTCTTTCCAGGGTCCTCAAAAGCTTCTTAATGCCACTTAACCTACATAAAACACTAAACCATATATTCCATTTCTCTATATTCTTCACCCCTTTTTCCTTATCCTTTCTCCTGCTACAATATCTACCGTCCAAAAATACTTCCTCTATCTTCCCAAGGGTTCCAGAATTCTTTACTTCTCATATCTTAAAAAAAAAGAAAAAAAAAGGAACACTAAAAATATTTCATCCTTCTCTTTTCTTCATCCCTTTGCCTCATCGTTTCTCCTTCTACCATTTCTACCGCATTATCTTCCAAAAACTTCCGAAATTCCTTCCTATACTTAAAAAAAACTTTTCCTACTTCTCTTTACCTCTATCGTTTTGCGCAATACAATAACCCTTTTAAGAATACTCCTCACCTTCCTAACACCTCTAAAATTCCTTATCTCCATTTCCATTACGTAAAAATACTCAAATATTTCACAAATCTCTCTCTTCACCTTTTCTCTTTCGTGCCTCACTACACAGTCTTTCCAAAACGGCACATACTTTTCCACACCTCAAAACTCCATTCCAGCATTCACCATAACTAAAAACACAACAAATTTTTCCTCTTTTCCTTATCGTTCCTCCCAGCAGTATTTTCCCAAACGGCCCATACTTTCCCTGGACCTTAAAACTCCTCGCTAGCATTCACCATAGCAGAAAACACACCAAAATTTTTCACATCTCTCTTTTACCTTATCATTCCTTCGTACATTCATTTTATTTTCCTGAACGACCCATACCTTCCCTGCACCTCAAAACTCCTCGCCACCATTCACCATAGCAGAAAACACACCAGATTTTCGTTTCTCTTTTACTTTTTTTTCCTGATCATTTCTCCCTACACGGTCTTTCTTCTCCAAAAATGGACCACAATTTTCCTTCACCTCAAAACTCAACACACCTTCCCAGTATTCACATATTTGAAAACACTCCAAATTTTCCCTTCCCTCTCTCTCTTTCTCTCTTACTTTTTTCCTTATCATTTCTCCCTACACGATATTTCTTCTCCAAAAACGATCCTTCACTTTTCCTTCACCTCAAAATTCCTCTCCACCATCCGCCATACCTAAAAACCACTACATTTTTTTCCCCTTTTTTTCCTTATCGCTCCTCCCTACACAGCCTTTTCAAAACGGACCATACTTTTCCTACACCTCAAGATTCTTTTTCCTAGCATTCACCATATGAGAAAAACACACCAGATTTTCACATCTCTCCTTCACCTTTCGCCTTATCACTCTTTCTCTCCCTTCCCAAAACATTCGCTCTACCTTTCCACAATCTTTCAAAACGTCCATCCCTTCCATACGCCAGAAAAGAGAGAGAGAGAGAGAGAGAGAGAGAGAGAGAGAGAGAGAGAGAGAGAGAGAGAGAGAGAGAGAGAGAGAGAGAGAGAGAGAGAGAGAGAGAGAGAGAGAGAGAGAGAGAAAAGAAAAATTACATAAATTTCAATATCTACCTTTCCTCAAAAGTCACACACACACACACACACACACACACACACACACACCTGTCAATGTTACCTAGATTCTCTTCCTTGGTGACCGTCCCTTCCTCCTCCTCCTCCTCCTCCTCCTCCTCCTCCTCCTCCTCCTTTCCTTCTTTCCTTTCTTCCTGAGCTAAACCCTTTCCATTTCTGACTCCGGTCTTGCATAGCGTTGGAGGAGGAGGAGGAGGAGGAAGAGGAGGAGGAGGAGGAGGAGGAGGAGGAGGAGGAGGAGGAGGAGGAGGAGGAAGAAGTAAGGTAATGTGTGTTTGTTCCCTTGACTGCCTCAGCTCTATTACGCCGCCGGGGGGAATAAAATGCTAAACTGATCACGTCCAAAATAGCGGAAATCACCTTCTTATGCCGTCTCCTGCAGCCATAGCGCGCCTCACTACGCAGAACTTTCTACCAGTGACAGAAGGCATTGAGACCATCCCCCCCACCCCCAGCTTCCCAATCATTGCCCCCCAAACCCGTCCTTCCCCCCTGGTCCTTCTCTTCTTCTTCTTCTTCTTCTTCTTCTTCTTCTTCTTCTTCTTCTTCTTCTTCCTTCTTCTCTTCCTCCTCCTCCAGTAGCTGCTCTCTCTCCCACCCCTCTATCTCCCAGTATTGAAAATGGATCTTAGAGGGGATGGGAGGGTGAAGGAAGGAGGGTGACGTGGGGGGAGAGAGAGAGAGAGAGAGAGAGAGAGAGAGAGAGAGAGAGAGAGAGAGAGAGAGAGAGAGAGAGAGAGAGAGAGAGAGAGAGAGAGAGAGAGAGAGAGAGAGAAACTGGGTCATATACAACATAACTTTATTCGAATTGTAATAGTACTGTATTTGTGTGTGTGTGTTCTCTCTCTCTCTCTCTCTCTCTCTCTCTCTCTCTCTCTCTCTTACTTATATATTTTCTCAGTAATTCTCGGGATTCATTTCGGAAATGGTCTCCAGTAATTCAATATTGCACGCACACACACACACACACACACACACACACACACACACACACACACACAAGCACATCCTAACAATGTAAACACAAACAAGAGTTCAAAGACAACGCTGCTAGTTCTTTCTTCCCAACAAACGCGGCGGCCACACATCTTGCTTTGTTTACTCTCTCTCTCTCTCTCTCTCTCTCTCTCTCTCTCTCTCTCTCTCTCTCTCTCTCTCTCTCTCTCTCTCTTGAGTACCACCAACGAAATATGGCTTCTATTTACATTCATCTAGCCGGACTGACTAAACTGACTCTCTCTCTCTCTCTCTCTCTCTCTCTCTCTCTCTCTCTCTCTCTCTCTTGCCGCGGTATGGCTGAGGAACCTTCTGGAGTTTTATACGGGACTTACAAGGCAGAGTCCCGGCATACTAACACGCATATTCTGAAACGCTTCTCTCTCTCTCTCTCTCTCTCTCTCTCTCTCTCTCTCTCTCTCTCTCTCTCTCTCCACGACTATTTTCAGAGGCCACAGAGATGATCAGACGGGTTCTCAAGAGTGTTTCTCCTGTTAACAGTGTGAAAATCATGTTACTTTTTCACTAGAACTGCAAAACACCTTTAAAACCGTGCCACTTCACCAGGACTATTTTCAAAGATCACAGAAATGATTAGCCATGTTCTCAAGACTGTTCCTCCTGTTAATATTGTAGAAATCTTGTTAATCTGTCACTAGAACCGTAAAAGTAGCCACAGAGATGTTTAGCCATGTCTTCAAGAGTGTTTCTCCTTTTAATAGTCTAGAAATCCTGTTAATCTGTCACTAAAACCATAAATATCTACCTTAAAACACGTGTAACTTAACTAGAGTCTTTTGAATGCAGTGGAGGTGCGGCGCAGAAGTGCTTCAGAATACGGACCTAACAGCTGACGGCACAAATCCAGGCCTTCCGACGCCGCCAGCCTCCCTCGCACCAAACAGCCGGCTGCGGTGAATTTATCGCCAGAATAAGACCAACAATCTGGCTGAGTGTGTTTTCTGTCGTGGATTTGTACCAGAACTCTACCTCTCTCTCTCTCTCTCTCTCTCTCTCTCTCTCTCTAGCACTGATATCCACGAGTGATCAATCCACCTTTACCTCGTTTGTTGTTGTGGTGTGTGTGTGTGTGTGTGTGTGTGTGTGTGTGTGTGTGTGTGTGTGTGTGTGTGTGTGTGTGTGTGTGTGTGTGTGTGTGTGATCAGACTGAGTGTCTTTGTTGTGGCTTTATTTAACCTCTGCTTTATTTAATCTCTGTGGTGTGGTGTGGTGTGTGGTGGATGAGAGCATGGCTAAATGCAACACCCACCCAATCAGAAGCACCCATTCCTACAACACCCAGCCAATCACAAACATCCACTCTATAACACCCACCCAATCGCATTCATTCATTCCTACAACATCCAGCCAATCACAGACTCCCTTTCCTGCATCACATCCTCTAACAACTGTTGCAGCACTAGAAACACCAAAAACAGACAAAACACGCGAGAATAAGGAAGAATATGAGACAAGAATGAAGAAGGAAGGTTTGAAGATGGAGGCAAGAAAGTGGATGAAATAAACAAGAGGAGAAGAATATAAACACGAAAACAGATACAAATTTAGACACGCAAGATTTTGTAACGTTTCTTCGCTGCACCTCACCTACTTCAAAAGGCTGTAGTTGAGGTTACACGGGTTTTTAAGGGTGTTCTTATGGCTCTAGTGACAGATTAACAAGATTTCTTCATTATCAACAGGAGAAAGACTCGTGAGAATGCGGCTAACCCTCTCTGTGGTCGTGGTGAGAGAACGAAGCATTTTTAAGGGTGTTTTTGTGGTTTTAGTGACAGATTAACAAGATTTCTTCATTATCAACAGTAGAAAGACTGATGAGAAAGCGGCTACTCCTCTCTGCGTCCTTAGAAAACCATCGAGGTGAGAGAGAAAAGCGTTTTTGAATACTGACAAGAGAAACACGACACAGCCAATCACGAGGAAGTTTCCACCTTACGTCACTGTTAACTACGTGACGTCACAGGGAGAAGGACCAGTGGGAAGACGTCATTAGCATTGCGTCATGAGTGTTTAGGGTGACGGTGGGTGTTTAAAAGAGTGGCTGGGAACGAGTGAACGAGTAAACGGGTCCTCAATGAGACAGAGAGAGATTGAAAGTGTCTCACAAATGTCTCACGAGTGTCTCAAAAGTGTCTCTCTGATTGGCGGGACGGAAGAAGAAAAGTCATTAGAGGAAATTAAAGTACATGCTAACTTAATTGGTGTCTTTGGGTCCTTTTTTCCTTCTTTTCTTTCTCTCCTCTCTTTTTCCTTCTTTGGTGGAGTGAGGGACGAGATGAGTGTGGAAGGGTGGTGGTGGTGGTGGTATGTGTGTGGTGGCGATTGTGGTGGTTACGGTGAGGATATGGAGTGGTACTGAATGTGGTGATGTTATGGTGAAGGTGTGGTGTTGTGGTGATGTTATGGTGAAGGTGTGGTGTTGTGGTGCTGTGTGGTGCTGATATGAGTGGTTATTGCAAGTATGATGATGTAATGGTGGTGATGATGATACACAAATGTGGTGATGACATTGAATGGTGAAACAGTACTAGAATGGCGGTGACAGTATACTAGTGGTGATGGAACCGTGGTGTCATGATGTTGAGGTGGTGGTGATGGTGGTGGTGCAATGTCAACACAGCAGCAGAGGGGTGGAATGTCAAGAGGTCTCCAGGTTACAGCCACATTCCTCTGAGGTAAGCCTGGTTATTGAACATGCAAGGCGAGGTTAGCAAAAGTCAATATCAGGTAAAGGGAAGAAAGGGGAGAGAGAGAGAGAGAGAGAGAGAGAGAGAGAGAGAGAGAGAGAGAGAGAGAGAGAGAGAGAGAGAGAGAGAGAGAGAGAGAGAGAGAGAGAGAGAGAGAGAGAGAGAGAGTGTGTGTTAATACGTATTAAAAGTCTACAACACATTCCTGCCAATACGCCAAACTTTTCAAACTTTTTCAATTCGATTCAATACATTACGTAGAAAAATGTTGTTAAAGAAAGTTGACATACGTACAGTACATGGCAATAACTGTGAATGGAGATGGAAGAAAGAAAGAAAGAAAGGAAGAAAAAATAGGACAATAAAAGAGAAAAAAGAAATATGTCAGTACAGGTGAGAGAAAGAGCAGGTGGAATGACTGACCTTCACACCTGTCCAATCAGAATCATTCACGGATTTTTAAAACTTCATCAGCCTCTCACGAACTTCCTTTATTTTTCAGCGTGTCTGCGGTGGTGGTGGTGGTGGTGGTGGTGGTGGTGGTGGTGGTGGTGGTGGTAGTAGTAGTAGTAGTAGTAGTTGCATGATTACAATGAATAACTAAATTGAAAGAGAGAGAGAGAGAGAGAGAGAGAGAGAGAGAGAGAGAGAGAGAGAGAGAGAGAGAGAGAGAGAGAGAGAGAGAGAGAGAGAGAGAGAGAGAGAGAGAGAATGTAAGGTTGTCATTGATTATATTAGTAATGAAGGTTATGAAAGTACGGAGGTGGTGGCGGTGGTGGTGGTGGTGGTGGTGGCGGCGGCGATGGTGGTGGCGGCAAAAGATGTGTTGTAATTTCAAGTCTTGCATACTCGTACATATGCAAAGATTTTTATCCCTCCAACTAAAAAAAAAAAAAAAAAAAAAAAAAAAAAAAAACTGCCTTCCTATTTCATCTGTACTGAACTCTAAAAATACTGATTCGATCCTGTATATATATATGTGTGTGTGTGTGTGTGTGTGTGTGTGTGTGTGTGTGTGTGTGTGTGTGTGTGTGTGTGTGTGCGCTGAATCTTCAACATGTCTATTCCTGTTCGTCATTTCAATCTTCTCTCTGTCTCGTTCTCGTATCTGCTTTGTGTCATGCGTGTCATTCCTCTCCTTGTCTGCATCAGCTCTTCCCTCCCTTTATGTTTATTTGCCTGACGAGGAGGAGGAGGAGGAGGAGGAGGAGGAGGAGGAGGAGGAGGAGGAGGAGGAGGAAGAGGTTGTTCGTTCCTCTGTTTCTTCTCTTTCTCTTCCTTGTCTGTCTTCCTGTCCGTATCATGTTACTTCCTCTCACTTGCTTTGAAATCTAAACGACTGCCTTCTTGCACCTTTCAGAGAGAGAGAGAGAGAGAGAGAGAGAGAGAGAGAGAGAGAGAGAGAGAGAGAGAGAGAGAGAGAGAGAGAGAGAGAGCAATTTTAGATGAGAGAAGGAAGACGAAATGTGAAAAATGAGCGGAAAGACAAGAGAGAGAGAGAGAGAGAGAGAGAGAGAGAGAGAGAGAGAGAGAGAGAGAGAGAGAGAGAGAGAGAGAGAGAGAGAGAGAGAGAGAGAGAGAGAGAGAGAGAGAGAGGACCCATGATTCCAAGGACACAAGACGACCAACGCTCCCCACATCCCCCCACCCTAAACCACCCTAATCTCCCACAAAACCCCTCAACCCTCCCCACCCGACCCTCCCTTCCCCTTAGCTGGAGCGAGGCCAAGAGAACGCATTTTAGTCTCCGGGGAGATGACGAGGCTGGGAAGATTGGTTTAGAAGGGGAGATTCATGCATGGAGGGAGAGGGGAGAGAGGGAAAGGGGTGGTGGTGGTGGTGGTGGTGGTGGTGGTGATAGTGGTGGTGGTGCATTATAGTAGAAGTAAGTGTTGTTTTCTTTAGTGTTCGTTTTCTTTGTCTCTCTCCGTTTTCTGTTATTATTTCTGTTTGCCTTTCTCTCTCTCTCTCTCTCTCTCTCTCTCTCTCTCTCTCTCTCTCTCTCTCTCTCTCTCTCTCTCTCTTCTGTTTTCCCTATGTACTTTCTTCGTTGTTTTCATTTTCTTCCTTCTTTCATGTTAATTTTCTGTAAATATGGTTATTCTATTCTTCGTTTTCTATTTATCATTGTTATTATTCTCTCTCTCTCTCTCTCTCTCTCTCTCTCTCTCTCTCTCTCTCTCTCTCTCTCTCTCTCAATTATTCTGTTCACGGTAATTTGTCTCATTCCTTCTCCTGTCATTATCTTCTTTTTTTTCCTTCTGGGTTGTAATTTCTTGTTCCTCCTCTTCTGTTTCTCGTTTCTTTTCCTTTTCATCAGTTTCTTCTTAACAATTAGCTTATAATTTTCTCTTCTGTCTCTGTTCTTTGTTTTCTTTTCTCCTTTCTCAAATCTCCGTTCATTCTTTTCTTTTTCGCCATTTTCCTATCTCTGTTCTTCCTTTTATTTTCCTCCTTTTCTCCCTTGTCTTTCCTCCTTTCTCCCACCTCTGTTTTCTTTTATTTCCTTCCTCCCATCTATTTTCTTCCTTTTCTTATTTTTTCCCACCGCTCTTCTTAATTTTCCTTTTCTTTTTTTTTCTCCTAATTTGCCTTAACTTACCTTCGTATTATTAGTAACTGCCTTTTCTATTCTAATTGCTAACATGTCCGCTCTTCTTAAACCCTCTTTTCTTATCTTTGTATTCCTAGTAACTCCCCTTCCTAGTTTTCTCTTTGTCCCATCTGCGTTCTTAGTGTTGCTAGTAACTGCCATTTCTTTTCTCCTCCCTCCCATCTCTCTTCTTCCTTTTCTTCCTCCAATCTCTGTTCTTCCTTTTTCTTTCTCTCTCTCCTGTTCTTCCTGACTTGCTTCCTTGCTCCAGCGTTACAAAGTTCTCTTCTCACACTAACAGTAAGGCGGGCGTGGCGGGGGACAAGTAACTTAACAAAGAGGGCAGACCACACGAATAATTCTCCTTCCAACCTTCCCCTGATCCCTTTAATCCTTCCCTAGACGAACTCCTCAACCCCTACCACCTTATTTCACTGCCCACGCAACGTCCTGCAACCTGGCGCCGTCCCCTTGTGGTCTGTTATTCCCCCTGAGTTTCAAGATTAAGAATACAAGGGTAGGTTATGAAATAGTGTATATGTGATTAGTTGAAGGTGTTATGATGTTTGGGAATTAATTAATCGGTTATATTTAGTCTAACCTCGATGTGCTGAGAAATGGAACGAAATATTTACGATCCAATATATTACATTACCGGATTTTCAAAGCGTATAGGAAAGACATTATCTAAATATCAAAACAGCGAGACAAACTGGTGATATATGGAGGCAATATCGTAAACTTACAATAACTAAAATTTACTGAAATACAATAGAAAATAAAGAATGAAGAATATATACATAGTTACTCTTAATCTCTTTCCCTAATTAAATTAAAGGTTGAATTTACTGCTTCGAGACTTAGAAAAAGAAGAAGAAGAAGAAGAAGAAGAAGAAAAAGAAAAGAAAGAAGAAGGAAGAGAGAAAATACAGTCCCATCTCTCACTTAAGAAGAGGAGGAATAATAATACGAAAATCAAGAAAAAGAAGTGACAGGGAAAAAGAACAAGAATAAGAAGAAAGCAAAAAAAAAAACAAAACACAATCACACCTTTCAATTATGAAGACGAAGACTAAAAGCAAGAATAACAATAACAATACAAAGTAAAAAGAAAGTAGAAAGAAGAAAAGAAAAGAAAAAAAAACACATCCCTACCCAAACGAGGACAAGGAATATAGATAACAATAAGAACAACAACAAGAGAGAAAAAAATAAGAAAAGAAGTCACATTTCAAGACTGGCACATTAAAAAAAGAAAAAGAGAAAATAAAAAAATAAATAAAAAAATAGACAAAATAACAGAAAAAAAGTTTAAAGAGAGAGAGAGAGAGAGAGAGAGAGAGAGAGAGAGAGAGAGAGAGAGAGAGAGAGAGAGAGAGAGAGAGAGAGAGAGAGAAAAACCCAGTCACATTTCTCTCTTCCAAGGCCCGGCACATTCTCACATACGGTAAAATTAAGCCTGACTGACATTTAAAGGCCATCCTGCGGCCCCCCCCACTCCACCCTCATCGACCTGCACTATCTTTTATGGGGGGCACCGCTCCCTTCCACCTTTTCCTTCCTCAGTTCATCTTCATGTGTTTCTCGCGTCGGAGAGTAAATGAAGTGAATCTTGTGTGTGTGTGTGTGTGTGTGTGTGTGTGTGTGTGTGTGTGTGTGTGTGTGTGTGTGTGTGTGTGTGTGTGTGTGTTAAGGTAGTCTCTCTCTCTCTCTCTCTCTCTCTCTCTCTCTCTCTCTCTCTCTCTCTCTCTCTCTCTCTCTCTCTCTCTCTCTCCTACCTCTTGTTTTCTTTCCTTTTCCGCCTTGTTTTCTTTCCCTTTCATCTACATTTCTTTTTCCCTACTTCTCCCATTTATTTCCTTTATTTCACCTTCTATTTTCCTTTTCCTACCTCTTTCTCTTTTTCTCTTTTTTTTTTCTACTTTTCTTCCTTCCATTATTACATTTTCACTCGCTTATTCACCCTAACATCTCTCTCTCTCTCTCTCTCTCTCTCTCTCTCTCTCTCTCTCTCTCTCTCTCTCTCTCTCTCTGGTGTTAAATTATGGACGCAATCACATGTAGAGTTATTTTTGTGAACGATACCCACATTAACTTTCCCCTCTCTCTGCCCCCTTCCTCCCCCCTTAACCCGTGACCCTTGGTGGTGGTGGTGGTGGTGGTGGTGGAAGCAAAGTAATTTTCATGGGTGTTGATGGAGGAAGAAGAGGAGGAGGAGGAGGAGGATAAAATGAATAGAAAGAGGAAGAACAAGAAGAACAAAAACAAGAGCTGGAACGAAAACAAGTACATTAAATACAAAAAAAAAACAATGGCAGGAAGAACAAGTTGAACAATAAGAACAAGAAGAAAAAATAAGAACAAAAAAAAAATTGAAAGCAGCAGCAGTAGTAGTAGTAGTAGTAGTAGTAGTAGTAGTAGTAGTAGTAGTAGTAGTAGTAGTAGTAGTAGTAGTAGTTCTATGGCTAGTAATATTAGTATCAACAATTCTACTTATATTTTTCTACACTCCAGAAAAAAAAAAAATGGGTAAAAAAATAAGGGACAAAGAAATAATAATAATAAAAATAGAATAAATCAATAAATACGGTGATAAATATAACCGGAAACAAAAAATAAATAAATAAATACGAGTAAATATGTAATTGAGAGGGAAGAAAGAGTAAGGGGAGAGAGCGAGAGCGAGAGCGAGAGAGAGAGAGAGAGAGAGAGAGAGAGAGAGAGAGAGAGAGAGAGAGAGAGAGAGAGAGAGAGAGGGGACGAAGGTATTAAGAATGCAGAAAGGAGACCTGTGTTAGAGAGAGAGAGAGGAGGGAGAAGGAAGAGGGAAAAGTGAAGGAGGGGAAGGGGAGAGAGAGAAAAGGGAGGTGGAGAAAAATGAGAAAGGGTACAGAAATGGGAGGTAGAGGACATAAAGTTATCATGAGAGAGAGAGAGAGAGAGAGAGAGAGAGAGAGAGAGAGAGAGAGAGAGAGAGAGAGAGAGAGAGAGAGAGAGAGAGAAAAGGAAGGGGAGGTGGAAGGGAGCGGAGAATCAGAGAATGGAGGCGTTAAACTATTTTCCCTCTACCATTTTCCTCTCTACCCTTCCCTTCCCCTTTCCTCAACCCTCCTCTTCCCGTCAAACCTCATTTCCCTTCCCCTCACCCTCCCCTTACTCTTAATTCCCTTCCCTTCAACCTCCCCCTTCCCGTTACCTTCCTCTCCTTCCCTCCCACACAACCTTTCCCCCTTCCCTTCCTCTCACCAAACCTTCCCTCCCCTCTACCCTTCCCAGCCTTCTATACTATCCTGTTTCCCTCACTAATAGCGTGGAATAGTTACCCAAACAGCCTATTAGGGACCTTAAGGCTCGTTACTGTTTGGACTTCCTTTAAATTCCTTTGTATTCCTTTGTAACCCTACCCTCTCTCACCTCCCTTCCCCTCAACTCTTTAGCCTCAACCCTTCACCCTCAACCTTTTACTCTTAACCCTTCCTCTCAACCCTTCCCCTCAACTCTTCCTCTTAACCCTTTACTCTCAACTCTTTCCTTCAACCCTTCATCCTCAACCCTTCCCTCCCTGCCTATAACTCTGGAAATTAATGGCAGCCACGCCCCTCGCGACCTCCCGCCCTGGTGGTGACGGCGGCGCTGATGGATGAGGCGGCGAAGCAAAGCGGCGTGAACAGCAACAGTGAGACGTGGTGACGCGACACTCAACACTAATGCAACACTGGATTGTGGGAGGGAGTGTGAGTGTTGGACTGAAGGGCGGGAGGTGACGGAGGGAGGGGTGGAAAGATGGGAGGTACGGGAGACGTGCATTTATGATTAGAGGGTATGGGGGAAAAAGAATGGGGGGTTTTAAAGGGAAGAGAAATAAAGAAGGGAAGGTGGGAGATGTGGGATTGTGCATTTGTTTATAGGAAATGGGGGAAAAAGAACGGGAAAACTAGAGGAAAGGGGATGTTTTTGATGGGAAGTGGAAAGGGAAGGATGTACATTTGGGATTAGATGTAAAGGGGGGAAAAAGAACAGGGGTTTTAAAGGGGAGGAAATAAGGGGAAAGGGGACGGTTTTAAAATAGGAAGGGGAAAGGAAAGGATGTAAATTTGGGAAATGGTGGAGTTTAGAGGGGATGTGAAATGGGAGGTTTAAGAGAGGGAAAGGAAGAGGATGTTTTAGCGGAAGACAAGGGAAGGAAATGGGTGCTCAGTTGGGATTAGAGGAAAAAAAGAAGGAAAATATAAAGTTTCAGAAGGAAGGGAAATTAAAGGAAACAAGGAAATGGGAGGTTTTAGATGGGAGAGAAGAATGGGCGTTCTTTTGACATTAGTGAGGAATGGAGAAGAGATGTCACAGAGGGAAGGAAAATAAAAAGGGAGGTTTTAGAGTGGAAAGGAAAGAGGATATAGAATCATGTTGCACTGTGTTAACTGACAACTAATGACAGGAAAACACTTATTAATGTCACCCTAGATCAGTCCACCGCGCCAAAATGGAAATACGAGTACATATTGTGCAGTGAAAAATAAAAGGTTTGAATTACTTGATCATTCCTTCAGTAGCTGTTAATGATGTACTTCCCGCATTGTAGTACTGTAGAATGACACACTTTATCACCCAGTCGTGCTGAAGAGAGCGGAAACTAAGGAACTACACGGAAAACAACAATACAACACTAGAACACCGAATATTCCTTGCAGTGTGAAGCAAAATACTCGCTCTCGTAAAATAATTAAGTTACCCCTGGATAATAACGCATTTTATCACCCATTCGTGCTAAGGAGGGCGAGGACTGAGACACATGAATAGAGATAAGAATATAACACTGGGTAACCGAATATCTCCGGCAGCTACAAAGAAAACAATAGCGAAAAAAAAAAAGAAGTTAGTCTCGTAATATCATACTTTATCACCCAGTCGTGCTAAAGAGAGCGGAAACTAAGAAACTGGACAAAGAACGAGAATATAACACTAGATCACAGAATTATCCCCTGCAGTGTGAAAGGAAACATTAACTATCTCTTGGTAATTAAATCAGACGGGCATAATAGCACTCCTTATCACCCATTCGTGTTAAAGAGAAAGACGACTCAAACAGAACATGAAAAACAAGCAATGCAACACTAGATCACCAAAAATCTCCTGCAATAAGAAAGAAAAACACTTGTTATTGTAAAAAAAAAAAAAAATGAAGTTAGACCGCCATTATAGCACACATTATTCCCCATTCGTAACCCTTCCAGTGTCAATAATTTTTTCCCATTGTTATCTGTGTTTAACCTTCACTTAACCCTTTCACTGTTAGTCAACCTGACCATTCCCATCTTCAACTTTTCAAATACTTAAAAAAACGTACGTGTATAGCTTAAAAAAAAAAATTTATATTAACCTGATATTCTTCTTTTTTCTATGTCCATTCACTTTAAAACCGTGACCTCAACATTAACAAAAGACAACCATACCAGTGAAAGGGTTGAGGAGAAACCCAACTCAAATTACGTGCCTTAGACTCATATAGTTGTGCCAAAATGTACCAAACAATGAACCGTAAGATTCCAGCACAATTACTAGCGTGTGTGAGGAGCGCTGGATTACAGGCAGCGTGACGGAATAGCTGGCAAAGGTGATAGTAAGGTGTTGATAAGCTGCTGATAAGGAAGACATGCATGACACAATTACAAGCATGCTGAAGGGAATCACACGCTAGTCAGAGAAGTGAGTAGGCGTTGCAGGAAGGTGCTGACAAGGTTACTGACAAGGGTGCTGACAAGGGTGCTGATAGACCAAGGGTGGGGGAGATAAAGGAAACACCTCGTAAAGATTAGAAGGTTGTAGATGATTGCAGGTGGATTAAGAAGATAAGATAAAGAAAATTAGAGAGGAAAAGTGAAAATTAAGAACGAAAAGTGAAGAAAATTATAAATGCAGGATAAAATTAAAGTATATATATTGAAATGCATGAATTAGAATATAAAACCAACATAATCATAGTTAGGAATGAAAAGTAAAGAAAATTAAGAATGAAAAGTGAAAAAAATGATGGAAAGGCGGAATAAAATCTAAGGATATATTGAAATACGTGAACTTGTCTAAACCCAAACCTTAAATTGAAAACCAAATTGAGCCATAAAATCCACATTGTCGTATCCTGAGACTCTGAAACCCTGAAACTGATTCGAATCCTTAAAATCTTAATACAAAAGAAGAATTTCAAAATCATCCGCTGTAATCGCATTCAAGAACCAAAAGGAAAGAAATCACTGATAATTTTCTTCCACCTTTTACGTAGCGCCAGTCCAGAAAATACCCACTTCCACTTCGAGAAACGGTCCCAAAATACCCATTTCAGTAAGAACCTGCGTCAAAATATCCACTTTTAACAACCAGTCACAAAATATCCACTTTTAACAACCAGTCACAAAATATCCACTTTTAACAACCATTACCAAAATATCCACTTCTAATAACCAGTCACAAAATATCCACTTTTAACAACTATTCCCAAAATATCCACTTTTAACAACCATTCACAAAATATCTACTTTTAACAACCATTCACAAAATATCCACTTTTAGCAACCATTCCCAAAATATCCACTTCTAATAACCATTCCCAAAATATCCACTTTTAACAACCATTCACAAAATATCTACTTTTAACAACCATTCACAAAATATCCACTTTTAACAACCATTCCCAAAATATCCACTTTTAATAACCATTCCCAAAATATCCACTTTTAATAACCATTCCCAAAATATCCACTTTTAGTAACCAGTCTCAAAATATCCACTTATAACAACCATTCCCAAAATATCTATTCACTTTTAACAACCATTCCCAAAATATCCACTTTTAACAACCATTCCCAAAATATCCACTTTTAACAACCATTCCCAAAATATCCACTTCTAACAACCATTCCCAAAATATCCACTTTTAACAACCAGTCACAAAATATCCACTTTTAACAACCACTCACAAAATATCCACTTATAACAACCACTGCAGAAATATCCACTTCCAAAACAACCAATCCCTAAATTTCCACTTCAAGAACCAGTGCTCAAATATCCACATCCACTTCAGGAACCAATCGCAGCCTCGCTAATCCCGAGGAGAGCCAATCAAAACTTTGGCCTATCAATTCCCATTTATCGGAAACCCAATCAGAACCTGCGCTAATCCTTCTGAGAACCAATTAGAACCAGCAGCTATCCACTCTCATCCCTGGAGAACCAATCATAACTATTACACACACACACACACACACACACACACACACACACACACACACACACACACAGAGAGAGAGAGAGAGAGAGAGAGAGAGAGAGAGAGAGAGAGAGAGAGAGAGAGAGAGAGAGAGAGAGAGAGAGAGAGAGAGAGAGAGAGCATTCGTAACTTTATCTAATCTTATTCTCTGTTTGTCTGTGTTTGTTTTGTCTGTCTGTCTGTCTGTGTCTGTTTTTCCTGTCTGTGTGTACGTGTGTGTGTGTGTGTGTGTGTGTGTGTGTGTGTGTGTGTGTGTGTGTATGTCTCTCTCTCAGTCTCTTTTTTTTAATTATTTAAACACAACACACATAAGGAGTAAAATAATACAAAATAAAAAAAAAGAAGCTAAAAATTATCATTGTCCCCCCTCTCCTCTCTCTCTCTCTCTCTCTCTCTCTCTCTCTCTCTCTCTCTCTCTCTCTCTCTCTCTCTTGAATATTTCACCACTGTCGCCTGCTCTGCTCTGCGTTTACGTATATGACAACACGGTGGGGAGATTTGCGCCCCACATCACCCCCCTCAGCCCCCCCACTCCACTTCCTCCCACGCCCCATCGTCTCTCCCTCAGGCCCCAACAAGTTCACCCTTTTTCCCCACATTTGTTTCATTCCTCCTCCCCTTCCCGTGTTTGTCTTTTGTTTATTCTGCCTTTGTTTGTTTAGTGTAAGTTCAGGCGTGTTTTGCTTCTCTCTCTCTCTCTCTCTCTCTCTCTCTCTCTCTCTCTCTCTCTCTCTCTCTCTCTCTCTCTCTCTCTCTCTCTCTCGTTTTTTTATTTTTTTTTTAGCGTGTTCACTTTCTACTATTTTTTGTGTCTTTTTTATTCTTTTTTTCTTTCGCTTAGTTGCTTTCCAGTTCTCTCTCTCTCTCTCTCTCTCTCTCTCTCTCTCTCTCTCTCTCTCTCTCTCTCTCTCTCTCTCTCTCTCTCTCTCTCTCTCTCTCTCGTTCAGTTGCTCTTTCCCTAATGTATTGATTTAATTTTACTTCGTTTTTGTCTTTACTCGCTCGAATATTTTCATTTGTCTTACCTTCGTCTGATCAATCTATTTATTTACCCGCAAAGTCTTCATCCTGCATTATTTTGCGCCAATGAGTCAGGTAATAAGGCAAATACAAGTACATTTACCGCCAAGAGTCACACATTTCCCCCCAGTTATCAAGCCAGCAAGTCAACAACAACAACAACAACAACAACGAGACAAGCAATGAAGGTTCACAGGTAAGATATCATCCACCTTTTGTGACGTCTACTTCCCTCACTCGCTCACTTACAGTCAAGAGTTACGGATTTTCCCGCCAATAAGTGAACTAGCAATAACAACAATAACAAATAATGAGGAATGAAATGAACGTACGGATAAGAATTAACATCCACCTTTTATGACCTTCTCTTTCCCTCGTTCGCTTACTTCCAAGAGTTATTTCCACTTATTTCCCGCCAATTATCGAGCAGCGGTTCACACAGGTACACACACGCGCACCTTCATATACAGCTTACGAAACATAATTACTTTCCAATTCAACTTTTCCAGGTGTGTTTTTTCTTTTCTTTTCTTTTCTTCTTCGGTTCCTCGCGCGCAAAGTGGAGGAGTTGGAATCTCTCGCTCTCTCCTCACCTGACTTGCTGTAAGTTATAAATAGTTAAACTGAAGCAGAGAATTACGTGCAGGAAGAAAAAGTTAAGTTTCTCTTTCTCTCTCTCTCTCTCTCTCTCTCTCTCTCTCTCTCTCTAGATCACAAAACCTTAAGCACTACTAATCTAATCGACAACCTTTCCTTTCCTTCTCATCCTCCTCCTCGTCATATTCAATCTTTAAGACGTGAAGACCTGCTGAAATAAGACTCTTGAATACTCTTGTTCTTCCTTCCTTCATAGTCTCCTTTATCCTTCCTTGTCCTCTTCTCCTGTATTGGTCATTCCTTCCTCTCTTTCCTTTCCTCTTTCCCTTCGTCCTCGTCTCCTATACTGGTCTTTCATTTTCCCTTTTCCTTCTTCGTTCTCGTCTCCAGTCGTTTTATCATTAAGCTCCTCTTTTCATTATTTCCTCCTCTTCTTTCTATATACTGAGAATATATATGAGTTACTGGTGTAATATTCAGCTTCTTCACGTCACCTTCTCCTCGTCCCTCAGTTGTCATATTCTTTAACTTCCCTGCATTATTCTCGCCCTGTCATATCCTACACACTTAAGGAGATACTAACTTCCTTCACTCCTCCATTCCTTCTCCCATATCCTTCCATCCTGCCCTAAGACTGGTAACCTGAGACAAACTGAACCCTTCCTATTTCTATCCTTCTCGTCATATCCTACAAACTCAAGGACCTAATCTTCACTCCTGCACTCTTCTCCTTGGAATCCTTCACCGCCATCCTTCCATTCTGCCCTTAAGACTGGTAACTTAAAATAAACTGGATGCTTGCCTTTTTACAAACCTAAGGACTCCAAATTTATAATCCTTCATCCTTCTTCTTCCATTTCTTCACCCTCATCATTCTGTCCTGACCCGATGACCTTATGACCTAAAACAAACGGCACCTTTCCTTTCGTCATATTCTATAAAAGTACAATTCTTCCCCTTCTCCCTCCAAATCCTTCCTCCTTATCATTCATTTCCTTCCAGTCCTTCGCTCGAATCCTCCCATCCTATCCCCAAGACCTCGTGACCTAAAACAAACCACGCCCTTCCCTTTCCTATCGCTGTTGTCCTCGTCCTCGTTGCGTCAAAGGCTCCCAGCACAGGGCAATTTGGTCGAGGACGTGAGGGAGACAAAGGGCATTTACGACAAACTCAACTTGATTCCAAACAGAGGCGGCGTGGCAAAGAGTGTGCGTGTGTGTGTGTGTGTGTGTGTGGCTGTCAGGAAACTTGACCCAAACAAATTGTGGCAGACTTAACGAGGTGACTAATGGAGAGAGAGAGAGAGAGAGAGAGAGAGAGAGAGAGAGAGAGAGAGAGAGAGAGAGAGAGAGAGAGAGAGAGAGAGAGAGAGAGAGAGAGAGAGAGAGAGAGAGAGAGAGAGAGCAGTGTGAAAATGTAAAATAAATATCCAGTACTCGTATATGAATAATACAAAAATATATGTTTGAAAGAGAGAGAGAGAGAGAGAGAGAGAGAGAGAGAGAGAGAGAGAGAGAGAGAGAGAGAGAGAGAGAGAGAGAGAGAGAGAGAGAGAGAGAGAGAGAGAGAGAGAAAGGTCAAACATGCGAAAAAGAATATGAAAATAGGTAAAAATATGAAGGAATGCATAAAATAAATAAAACGACACACACACACACACACACACACACACACACACACACACACACACACACACACACACACACACACACACACACACACACACACACACACACACACACACACACACACGAGAATGAAACAGAGGAATATGGAAAAATATAAACTTAAAAAAAGATCCAAAAAATATGAAGAACAATAACAATAAAAGAGAAAAAAAATAATAGCAATAAGAAAAAAAACAATGAAATCGAAAAAAAAACACGATATGAAAAGAAAGATGAATAGACAATAAAAAAAAGTAAATAAACACTCGAGATTATCAAAAAAAAAAAAAAAATGCAAGCGAAACATCATGCCAAAATTTTTCAACCAACACAATAAAAACAAAACAAATGAGATGCGAATGGAAAAAAAAACATTCAAAATACAAAACAAAAACAAAAACTACACAAAACAAACACAAAACAAGTAAGTTAGTTCACAGAAAACCAGGAAAAGTCAAACCAGGCGCAAGAGAGAGAGAGAGAGAGAGAGAGAGAGAGAGAGAGAGAGAGAGAGAGAGAGAGAGAGAGAGAGAGAGAGAGAGAGAGAGAGAGAGAGAGAGAGAGAGAGAGAGAGATAACGTGGGAAGCAAACAAGGGGAAAATCAGGTAAGGGCGAAGGAGAGAAGGAGAGAGGGGGAAGAATGAGAAGGAAAAGAAGAAAAAGAAAGGAACTCAAACAAAATTAGTGAGAAGACAAAGGGAAGAACAGATGATGGCGAGCACTTGAGAGAGAGAGAGAGAGAGAGAGAGAGAGAGAGAGAGAGAGAGAGAGAGAGAGAGAGAGAGAGAGAGAGAGAGAGAGAGAGAGAGAGAGAGAGAGAGAAATTACAAAATATTAAAACCAGGTCATAAAACAAGTAAATTACAAAGAAAGGAAGAGAAAGATGAAAAAAGGAAGAAAGGAAAAATGGAACGAGCAAAAAATACAGTAGAAGAAAGAAGAAAATGAAGTAGATAAAAAAAAAATAGATTGTAGATGGATGAGAGAGAGAGAGAGAGAGAGAGAGAGAGAGAGAGAGAGAGAGAGAGAGAGAGAGAGAGAGAGACTTGCACTAGTAACTTAGAATATTATACTTAACTATAGAGAAGATCGCTGACTCTGCAAATAAAAAAATAATCAAAGGGTTACAAAAATAAAAATAAATAAGCACTGGTACACTTCTGTCCAAACAAGTCAATTCATTATAGCACTAAAATGACATGCATGCAGATTATGACACTGTATATTATTCAAGGTAATACACACAAATGAATGCTACTTTCTACTATCATTCAGCTTCATTCATTTCACATACAGAAGCTCAGTCAGGCAATAGCTGTAGTAGTAGTAGTAGTAGTAGTAGTAGTAGTAGTAGTAGTAGTAGTAGTAGTAGTAGTGGTTGTTGTTGTTGTGTTGGTGGATATCAGCAAAACTACGATAACAACAAGAATAACGTTACTAACACGAGTGCTAAATATACCAATAACAAAACAACCTAACAACAGTAATAATAATAATAATAATAATAATAATAATAATAATAATAATAATAATAATAACAAAACTCAAATAAACATACAGAAGCTACAAAATAAATAAACAAACAATACGATACTTTTCTACCGCGTCCTCATAATAATAATAATAATAATAATAATAATAATAATAATAATAATAATAATAATAATAATAATAATAACAACAATAATAATAACAAGCAAGGGATACGCCAGGTAAACAAAGGTGAGGCAATAAGTCACCTGCGTAATTACTCTTCTGAAAATCCTGATTTAGAACCACGGGGAGGAGGAGGAGGAGGAGGAGGAGGAGGAGGAGGAGGAGGAGGACAAAGGACAGCCAGAAGAATAAATGATAATAACAATTGAAGGATAGAATAGATAAAACAGGAAGATAACAAGAACAAAACGAAAATAAGAAGAAAGATAAAAGAAGAAAGGAAAGGGAAGTAAAGAAGACGAAAGATGAAAAAAATACAGAGAAAATAAGAGTGCAAAATAGAAAAGAGGAAAGGGAATATGATAAGGAAGAAAAAGTGAAAAAAAAACAATCAAGACGAATAGAAAGGTAGAAGAAGAAGAAAAAGAAGAAAAAGAAGGGAGAGAGAGAGAGAGAGAGAGAGAGAGAGAGAGAGAGAGAGAGAGAGAGAGAGAGAGAGAGAGAGAGAGAGAGAGAGAGAGAGAGAATGTGTGTTACCTGTGCCTATAAATTACAGGTGAGCAAGGAGTGAAAGTAAGGCGAGACAGGTAATACGTTTGAGGTCACCAGGTAACAGGAGGCGAGGTATACCTGTGTTGAATGTTCCGCGGAGTTCCTTAAGCAGTAGATTTGGTGGAACGGGAGAGAATTACTGTGTGTGTGTGTGTGTGTGTGTGTGTGTGTGTGTGTGTGTGTGTGTGTGTGTGTGTGTGTGTGTGTGTGTGTGTGTGTGTGTGTGTGTGTGCATCACGTTGGATTTGCCTTTCTTTCTTCTTACTGGTGGTGAACTCTCTCTCTCTCTCTCTCTCTC
>NC_087176.1:4140000-4142500 GCF_035594125.1 Scylla paramamosain
GGAAGAAAAAAGAGGGAGGAGAATGAAAGGAAAATGAGTAAGAGGAAAGAAGAGAGAGGGAGGGTGGAAAGGGAAAAAAGGAGGAAAGGAAAATAGTTAGGAAAAAGGAAGTAAGTGGAGGAAGGGAAAGGTAAAGGGGAAAGGATGAGAGAGAGAGAGAGAGAGAGAGAGAGAGAGAGAGAGAGAGAGAGAGAGAGAGAGAGAGAGAGAGAGAGAGAGAGAGAGAGAGAGCAATACCTAAGCACAGGAAACTGGCTTATTTCCTACATTTCTCTCTCTCTCTCTCTCTCTCTCTCTCTCTCTCTCTCTCTCTCTCTCTCTCTCTCTCTCTCTCTGTCTCTCTCTCTCTGTCTCTCTCTCTCTCTTTGTGGCTAGGCAGATGAACATGTGCACGGCCTTTGAGAATGAGAGAGAGAGAGAGAGAGAGAGAGAGAGAGAGAGAGAGAGAGAGAGAGAGAGAGAGAGAGAGAGAGAGAGAGAGAGAGAGAGAGAGAGAGAGAGAGAGAGAGAGAGAGACTAAGATAAGAGATAATTAAAGAAATGAATGGTGCTTGTGGCGGAGGGTGATAGCGGAAGCACATTAGATAAAGGGTACGAAGAGGAGGAGGAGGAGGAGGAAGAGGAGGAGGAGGAGGAGGAGGAGGACGAAGAATAAACAGTAGAAGGATGAGAAGACAGTAAAATGACGAAAGAAAAACAAACAAACAAACAAACAAACAAACAAACAGAAAGGAAACGAAGGAAACTAGAAAGAAGAAAACGGAGATCAAGAGAAGAGAGAAAGAGGAAGAGGAGGAAGAGGAGGAAGAGGAAAACAGTAAAACGACAGCGAGACCAAAAAAAAAAAAAAAGACGGAGGAGGAGGAGAAGGAGACACGAGAAGGCAGAGACTATAAGAAAAGGAGGAAGAGGAGCAGGAGGAGGAGGAGGAGGGGAAGAGAAATGAATGGCAGGGGCATGTAAGAAGATAAAGGAAGCCTTCTTGGATGCTGTGAGGCAGGAGAAAAAGAAGAGGACAGGGAGGTACTAGGGCGGAGACGGCGGAGGCGAGGCAGCATGGGCCAGTATGGGGAGGCGGAGGAATACATAGAACCAGATACAACGAAAGGCGTGACGAACTGGTAACACTGCTGGGGAGAGAGGGAGAGGGAGGGAGCGTAAGAAAACACTGGGACATGGGGAGAAGGAGTTTGTGATGGAAAGAAGTTTGGTAAAGGCGAATAAAAGGAAGGAAGGAAGGAAGAGATAGGTGGATAAAACGATAGAAGGAAAGGAAAAGATACGTGGATGAAATGATGTAAGCATAAATGTGAATAAATGTAAGAAGTGAGATAAAGGAAAAAAGTTTGATGGAAGAGGAGGAGTCTGGTAAAGAAATGGAAGGAATGGGAGAATGTAGGATGATAAAATGATGGAAGAAAGGATAAATGTGGATAAATGTGGGAATAAGATTAAGGAAACACTGGGGGATGGAAAGAAGAAAGAGACTGTGAAGAAA
This sequence comes from Scylla paramamosain, assembly GCF_035594125.1. Classification (NCBI taxonomy): domain Eukaryota; kingdom Metazoa; phylum Arthropoda; class Malacostraca; order Decapoda; family Portunidae; genus Scylla; species Scylla paramamosain. The sequence goes on from NC_087176.1 coordinate 4,141,499, forward strand.
AGGAGTTTGATAAAAAAAAAGGAGACTGAAGGAAGGGAAAGAAAGGTGGAAAAGAAAAGATGGCGTGCTAAGAGAAGGACAAGATAATAAAGACGGATAAATATAAAATAAAAGAAGAGAAGATAAAAAAACCGGAAACATGAAAAAAATAAATAAAAGAGGCAAAAAAAATAACGCTACATAATTTTAGGCTTAGAAGAGAAACAAAGTAAAGAAGAAAATAACGATAATAAAGCTTGATAAACTAAAGAACAGAAGAAAATAGGAAAATAAAGAAGCTGCAAGGAGAGGACGGACAGATAGAGGAGGATAAAGGGAAATACGATAAAGAAAGTTAAATACAAACCAAAACAAAAAAGGAAAAGAGGAAAGATGACGGAAAATTAATATAACACTAGGGGAGGAGGAGGAGGAGGAGGAGGAGGAGGAGGAGGAGGAGGAGGAGGAGGAGAACAAGAGGGAAAAAGTAACACACAACAACGACAAGGAGAGAAAGAACAAGGTAAAGGAGGAGGAGGAGGAGGAGGAAAGAGAGGAAAAGAACAAGAAAATAAAAAAAACATGACAAAGAAGGATAAGAGAAAAAAAACTGCAGAAGGATGAATAGGAAGAAGAAGAGGAAGAGGAGGAAAAAGAGGAGGAGGAGGAGGAGGAGGAGGAGGAGGAGGAGGAGGAGGAGGAGGAGGCAGAGGAGGAAGAGGAGGAGGAGAAGTAGGAGGAATTAGAGGACAATGACGAGAAGTAAGAAGAAAAAGAAAAAAAGAAGAGAAGGAAAAATAAGAACAGGAAGAGGAGTAGGAGAAGAAGAAGTAGTTGTAGTAGTAGTAGTAGTAGTAGTAGTAGTAGTAGTAGTAGTAGTAGTAGTAGAAAGCGGAAGAGGAGGAAGAAGAACAGAAGAAGGAGGAGAAGGAGGAAGAGGACAACGACGAGGACAAGGACGAAAGAAGGAAAAGATGGAAAACGAAAAAAAAAAGCTTGAGGAAGAAGAAGAAGAAGAAGAAG
>NC_087176.1:4147500-4157500 GCF_035594125.1 Scylla paramamosain
GAGTTACCTGGAGAGAGAGAGAGAGAGAGAGAGAGAGAGAGAGAGAGAGAGAGAGAGAGAGAGAGAGAGAGAGAGAGAGAGAGAGAGAGAGAGAGAGAGAGAGAGAGAGAGAGAGAGAGAGAGAGAGAGAGAGAGAGAGAGAGAGAGAGAGATAATAAGGCGCTGGCTGGGAGGGAAGGTGAGAGACAAAGAAAGGTGGAGGGAAGAAGGGGAGGAGAGAAAATGAATGGAGGTATGCACGAGAGAATGGAGGAATGCAGGTACACAGGGAGGAAGGAAGGATGGAGGAACTAAAATGAAAAAAAAAAAAAATAGAAGAGGGAGAGGATGCGATAAATGGGAGGGAGAGAGAAAAAGGGAGAGAAGGAACGACGTGACTGAGTAAGAGAGGGAGACGAAGAGGAATAGTGGAGGAAGGGAGGCAAGAAAAGAAGGAAGGGAATAAAGGAGGAGGAGGAGGAGGAGGAGGAGGAGGAGGAGGAGGAGGAGGAGGAGGAGGAGGAGGAGGAGGAGGAGGAAGGGGAAACGGAACTAAGTAAATGTAACTGATAAATTTATTGATTTATTTAAAAGACCACAACACTGAGGTCATACAGCGCCGTACAAGACACAAATAAAGCAAAATAAATAAAGCATGATAAAAAACTTAAATATAAAATAAGAAAGAAAAATGTCAAAAGGTTTCACTAATTTGAACTTCTCTTGATATTTCGTACTTATTTCGTTTCCTTTTGTTTTCCTTTGTGATTCTTGTTTAGTAAAAAAAATAGTTACGTAAAATAATAGACGTCAATGGCATAGCGTTAACATAGAACTAAGTGATATATAATTAAAAACAAAATCTAAAAAAAAAAAAATTAAACTGATCCAGACTAAGGGTGAACTTTTTAACCCTTTCACTGCAATGGTCGTCTTTATTAACATTCTTGCTTAGTAAAAAAAAAAAAAAATGTTAGTTTCGTAAAATAACATAACATTAACATAAAACTAAAATTGATATATAGTTTAAAAAAATCTAAAAAAAAAAAAAAACTAACCTAACCCAAATTAAGAGAGAACTATTTAACCCTTTCACTGCAATGGCCGTCTTTATATACATTCAGGGCAGCATAAAATAGAAAAGGAGTAATTTGCAAGGACAGATAGACAAGAGAGAGAATAAAAAGACTATAACTTTCTATCATCTTGGCTACAGAACTAAATAACGTGTATTAGCACAAATAATAGGCGTCTCAAGAGTTGCAGGGGGTTATGGGAAAGGAATGCGTAGGAGTGAAAGGATTAAATGCAAAAAAAAAAAAAAAAAAAAAAAAAAAAAAAAATAGCCGACTGAGGGGCGGGGAGGGAGAAAGTACTATTACACTGTCAAAGCAAATATAAGGTGAAGAAGAAAAAAAAAGGTGAGGAAAAGACAAAGAAATAAAGAAAAAGGAAAAGAGAAAAGGACATGAGGAAGAAAAGAAAGAATAAAACAAGAAAACCAAGGAAAAAAGGCTGAAAATATAGGAAAATGACAAAGAAAATGGGAAAGAAATAGCCAAAGGGAAAAGAGGAAAGACAGAAAAAGGAAAGACAAAGGCAAAGAAAAACAGAAAAACTAAGAAAAAGAAAAAAATAAGGAAAGAGAAAAGAAAGAAGACAATGAGGAAGAAAAACAGAGAAAAGACGAAAAGGAGAGTAAAGACAAAAAAAGAAGAAAAGAAAAAAGAAAGGAAAAGAAAAAAAGAAAAAAAATAAGAAAATACAAAGAAAAAGATTACGAAAAAAAAGAAGATGGCGGCAAGTTTCTGCTGGCCCTGAATATCGTGTTGTTAATCCCTTTGCGGTAATGACAACCCGCTCTTTGATCCCTTATTATGCACCCCCTCCCCCCCCAACCCTCCCTGATTCTCCCTCCCTCATCTTTTCTCCCTTCCTTCACGATCCCTCCACCTCCCTCCACCTCTTGTCTCCTTTGTTCATTTTTTTCCTCCCTTCCTTCAGTTTTTTCTTCCCTTCCCTCCATTTTTGTTGTTATCTCTACCTCTTTCCTTCATTTTCTCTTCCCTCATCTTCTTTTTCCCTCGTATTTTTTTCCTTTAACTTTCATTATATTTTTTTATCTGTAACTTCCATTTTTTTTCCTTTTTCCTTCCTTTATTTCATTTTTCCCTTCACTTCTTTTATGCATCCTTCTCTTTCCTTCCTTTCTCTTCCTTCATCTCCTTCCTTCCCTCCTACTTTTTCTCATTACCCTCCATTTTTTTTCTTTACACCTTTCTTTATTTCCATATTCCTTCACTTCTCCTACGCTTCCTTCTCTCTCCTTCTATTCCCTTCCTTCGTTTCATTCCCCCATCCACCGTCCTCTCTTCTTCCCCTCATCACCATTATCTTTACCTCCTCCATTTCTTTCCTTCCTCCCACCCCCTCATCTTCTCCCCAAACACCACCATCTTCTAACCTTCCTCTTCTCCCTCTATTTATCTCTCCCTCCCTAACCTCTAATTTCTTACCCCTTTCCTTTGTTTCCCTCTCCCTTCTGAGGTCTCCCCCTCTCTTTTCCTTCTTAACTTACTCTCCTGTATCTCTTTCTCTCCTCCCCTTCTCTCTTTCGTACTCTTCCTCTTCCTCTCTTCGCCCTCCGCATTACTAACCTCGTCACTGAAGGCTATTCTGTTGATGGTCATGCATACGTACACACGCACGCACGCACGCGCACACGTAAAGCTCTCTCACACGCACACAGATCTGGGACACACGCTCACAAGGTTTCTAGGACACGCACGCACGCACACACGCACGCACTTTCTCTCTCTTTCTGTCTCTCGGTATAATTACAAATGAGTATGTGTGTGTGTGTCAGAGAGAGAGAGAGAGAGAGAGAGAGAGAGAGAGAGAGAGAGAGAGAGAGAGAGAGAGAGAGAGAGAGAGAGAGAGAGAGAGAGAGAGAGAGAGAGAGAGAGAGAGAGAGAGAGAGAGAGAGAGAGAGTTATAACCTCACTCCTCTCCTACTAATTCCGCACCCCACCCAAATTATAGGCGCGTAACACGATAGATGTTGTGTTAACCTCACCTAACTTAACCTAACCTAACTTAACATAAGAACATAAGAAAGTAAGGGAAACTACAAGAAGTCATCAGGCCTACAAGTGGCAGTCAATGCATGAAATAGACCTACCTATTTCCACCTATCATCCCCATCCATAAACCCATCTAATCTCCTCTTAAAAGCTCTTGAAGATAACCTAACCTAACCTAACCCAAACTAACCTAACACCTAACCTGACCCAACATGAACAACTAAGACCTTAACTTTAACTTAGCCTAACCAAACCCTAACCTAACTTAACCTAACTTAGCTTAACCTTAACCAAACCCGAATCAGACCAAATTAAACCTAACTTAACGTAACCCAACCAAACCAAACCTAACCCAACCTAACACAGCGTACCCTGACGGAGAAGAGAGAGAGAGAGGGCGCTAAGAGGACACAACGGGTGAGGCACGAGGGAGAGGATGAGTGAGAGGCGCAGACTGACTATGGAGTGAGAGCTTAGCACGTTGAATGATTGGAAGGAGAGGAAATGAGGGGAGGAGAGGATGAGAAATGAGGAAGGGGAGAGAGAGACACACGAGGAAGGTGAAGGGGAAGGAGGAACAGGTAGAGGAAGAGGATGAAGGAGGAGGAAGAGGGGGGAATAGATTACACAGAAAGGGTGTTAAAGGGAATACTGAAGAATATGCATAGGTAATAAGAAAATTGGGAAGGAAAAAGGGAATAAGGGGAAAAAAGGAAGATAGAGGAAAAGGAAAATAAGAAAGGAGGGATTACTGAAGAATATGCATAGATATTAAAAACAATGGGGACGAAAAGAGTAAAAAGAGAAAAAAGGAGGAGGACAAAAGATAAAAACAAATCACACGGAAAAGACACAGAAGAAATTAATAAAAGAGACAAAGGAAAAAAATATAGGAAACAAGAATAATACGAGAAATTCAATGGGAGAGGAAAATAGAGGAAAGGGGAAAGGAGACGGGGATAAAAAATGAAAGAATAAATAAAAAAAGAAGATATACAGAGAATAAATAAAAAAAAAAACACGAAAAATATAGGAAACAAGAATAATAAGAGAAGAAAAGGGAGAGAGGAATGGAAAGGGAGTGGAAGGGGAGAGAAGGAGGAGGAGGAGGGAGAGGAAGGGGAGAGTATGGACAGCAGGGAGAAGTGATAAGGGAGTCAGGGTGGATGGGAATGATCAGGGAGGCTTGTGAGAGGGAGAGGGGGGAGTGAGGGGGAAGTGGGAGAGGGGGGGGGAGGAGGGGAAAGGGGGGGAGGGGGTCTGGCAGTAGCATTAAAGCAGCTTAATCGGATGACACTTCTATTGCATTAGCTAATTGTGGAGGCTGGAGATGTGCGTGTGTGCGTGCGCGTCCCTGTGTGTGTGTGTGTGTGTGTGTGTGTGTGATGTGTGTGTGTGTGTGTGTGTGTGTGTGTGTGTGTGTGTGTGTGTGTGTGTGTGTGTGTGTGGGTGTGTGTGTGTGGGTGTGGTGTGTGGGTGTGTGTGTGTGTGTGTGTGTGTGTGTGTGTGTGTGTGTGTGTGTGTGTGTGTGGTGTGTGTGTGTGTGTGTGTGTGTGTGTGTTATGACGTAGTAGTAGTAGTAGTAGTAGTAGTAGTAATAATAATAATAATAATAATAATAATAATAATAATAATAATAATAATAATAATAATAATAATAATAATAATAATAACAATTCAAAATACAAAAAAAAAGACAAAGAAAGAAGAATTCCCGAGAGAGAGAGAGAGTGAGAGAGAGAGAGAGAGAGAGAGAGAGAGAGAGAGAGAAGAGAGATGAGAGAGAGAGAGAGAGAGAGAGAGAGAGAGAGAGAGAGAGAATAAATAACATATATATATAAACACACACACACACACACACACACATACACACAAACACACGACGCGATAAGAAATGGAAGACACAAAGGCAAAGGAAATTGGAGAGACAATCAGGAGAAATGGGAGAGAGAGAGGGAGAGGGGAGAGGGGGAGGGGGGAGGGGGAGAGAGGGAGAGGGAGGTCGTAAGGGCGTCACTTCCTTGAGTAACAATGGAGTTTTGGAATCACTGACACCCATTCCAGTTTTCCAGGCACGTTTTGTTGTCTTCAGTCTCACTCACTCACTCACCCAGTCATCCTCTCTCTCTCTCTCTCTCCCTCTCTCTCTCTCTCTTAGTTACATACCAGTCATTTACCCACTCACTAACTCATTCACCTTACTCATTTACTTACATACCAGTCATCCACTCACTCACTCTCTCACTCAATTACTTGGTCCTTCACTCACTCTCCCGTTAACTGAGTGACTGACGCAATGGATAAATGAATGTTAGAAATAATAAGTGACTGACTGACTGACTGACTGACTGACTGACTGATTGGCGAATTGAATAATATAAATGATAGCCACACTCATCTATTGACTGACTGACTGACTAATGATGAATAAATGAATGTGTAACTAACTAACTGATTGACTGACTGAACGACTGATTGACTGACTGACTGAGCAACTAAATGAATGAACGAATGCTAAAGTAACCCGATGAATAAATGAATAACTGACTCTCTCATTCACTCACACACTTACCCACACACCGAACCCACACACTGAACCCCTCAACACCAAACGTAACCTAACCTAACCTAACCTTACCCAAACATTGACCCACACACTGAAACCCCTCAACACCAAACGTAACCTAACCTAACCTCCCAAACTTACTGAGAAAACAGCACATCCCAACCTCACCTAACGTCACAACAACACGACTTTTCTCTCCTTCTCCCTTCTTTTCTAATCTAATTCCTATGCACTTCTCCTATCGCAAAGAAAACAGGGGGTCGCTGCAGAGATGAAACCAGACAAGCACTAAAAGCTAATAAGGTTCACGATGACAGAAAGAGGTGACATAGACGACAAGTGATAAAACAGGAAAACAGCAACAGCGTGAAAGCGAAATCGAATGGAAAGGGTGGGAGGGAAGAAAGGCAGAGAAGGAGAAGAGGGGTAAGAGGAAAAGGAGGAGGGGGAGAAGGAAGAGGGACAAAAGGTAAGGAAAAAGGATACGACGCAATAAAGGAATAATGAAGAAACGTGAGGAAGGAAAGGAATGGCGGAGGAGGTCACAGAAAACCGTAGTAAAGATAGAAGACAGGAAAAAAAAAGGGGAAAAAAGAGAAAGGGGAAAAAAACGACACGGACGGTGACGAAAGGGGATACTGACATAATGAAGAAGGAAAGACGAATAGAAAAGAGTGAGAAAGACAGGACGAAGCAAAGAAGTTGTGATGGGAATTGGGAAGAAGTGAAATAGAACGAGAGAGAGAGAGAGAGAGAGAGAGAGAGAGAGAGAGAGAGAGAGAGAGAGAGAGAGAGAGAGAGAGAGAGAGAGAGAGAGAGAGAGACAGAAAGAAAAAGGAAAGGACAGCAGATATATGGGAGAAGGGGAGGAAGAGTATGAAGAAAGAAGAAAAGAAAGAACGACAGGGGAGAGGGAGAGTAAGGGAGAGAGGGAGAGGGAGAGCAGTCTAGGGAGAGTAAATTAAAGGAATGGAAATGTCAAAAAGTGAGGAATGAGGTTGCCTAACTCCCAATACATCGCACACACACACACACACACACAGACACACACACGGAAGGGAAGAGAAAAATGAGGAAACTTTTAATATCGGAATATTTTTTGTTGTCACATATAAGACACATATATATAAAAAAAAATTACTAATATAACTTATCCCATTTTTTTCTCTTGTACTTTTTCTTTGTGTAAAAAAAAAAAAAGTAACTGATTTTCTCTTTCTTCATTTCCACTTTTTTTTTCTGTATCAAAAAGAAATTTACAGATTTTTTTTTTCTGTCAAAAGAAAGTAATAGATCTTGTGTCTTATTTTCCTGTTATTTTTTCACTTTATATCTAATTTTCATTTTACTTTCGGAATTATAACAAGTTTACTGCATTTTTTTTTTTGTGTGTGTATGTTTGTGTGTTATTCATTTATTTTTAGCATCCCATCTTCAGCCATCCGCCCACAATTCCCTATTCACTTTAACTTCACTTATCTACAAATTCTAACACATGGTATATTATTATTATTATTATTATTATTATTACTATTCATTTATTTCCTAGCAAACTATCCTTAGCCACACAAACGTTTCCTCCACGCCCCTTTCTGCATTTCCACTTTAAATATCTATGCATTATAACACACATATCATATTACTTATTTATTCATTCATCTAATTATCGAGTATACAGTCTTTATTTCTTCACGCTTTTCACATTTTCTATTTTTTTTTTGTGTATATATGTATTTTGTGGTGTGTGTGTGTGTGTGTGTGTGTGTGTGTGTGTGTGTGTGTGTGTGTGTGTGTGTGTGTGTGTGTGTGTGTGTGTGTTCTTTCTCACCATACCATATTCAGCTATCCACACGCTCCCTCCACGCCCGCACCACGCCCATGCAGCGATGAGGGGCGTGCGGGCGTGCAGGGTGTAATAACAACGCCCTAAACGAACGAGGGGGAAACAAAATAAGACCACGCCCATGTGAGGGGAAAAGTTTCTGTATTGTCGGAGGAAAGAAAACTCACTTAGCCACGCCCACTGTCTGTATGTGTGTGTGTCTGTGTGTGTGTGTGTGTGTGTGTGTGTGTGTGTGTGTGTGTGACGCTTAGATGTCTCTGTAATTCGTTTTCTTTCCAGCTATAACTGCCATATTAGTCTCTCTCTCTCTTTCTCTCTCTCTCTCTCTCTCTCTCTCTCTCTCTCTCTCTCTCTCTCTCTCTCTCTCTCTCTCTCGTTATGTGTAAAAGCTGATCTGCCATTCTTTTTTGTTTATATACATATAGAAATTCATGGAAACAGAGGAGGAGGAGGAGGAAGAGGAGGAGGAGGAGGAGGAGGAGGAGGAGGAGGAGGAGGAGGAGAGGAGGAGGAGGAGGAGGAGGAGGAAGAGGAGGAGGAGGGCCATAACAATGATTACAAACAAGAAAAAAAAAGGAAAAGTCTCCTTAAAATACGTGTCAGCCTGAGAGAGAGAGAGAGAGAGAGAGAGAGAGAGAGAGAGAGAGAGAGAGAGAGAGAGAGAGAGAGAGAGAGAGAGAGAGAGAGAGAGAGAGAATGCCTAGGGGGAGTAAGTTGGCAGGGAGACATAAATAGTGTCTTAATATTGAATGTCGTAAATAAAGGAGGGGAGGGGGGGGAGGGGTGAACAAAGGCTGTGGAGGGGGGGGGGGAGGGCTTGGCGGTGTATGTCATGCATGTTTTCATATTTGATGGCAGGCGAGCAGCAGACACACAGCTCCTCTTAATAGTGGGAGTGTCGAGGTGAGGGCTTGGGGGGGGGAAGAGGGAGAGAGAGGTGAAGTGGAGGGGGGTGATGGAGGAGGCCTGGGGTTGAAGGGTTGAGGAGAAGGATTAGAGCCGGCTGGAGGAAGAGTGGAGAAAGATTGGAGGGTTGGAGGGAGGAGGGATGCAGGAGTGGAGGAATGTGGGAGGAAAAGGAAAAGATAGGATAGCTGGAGGAAAAAAACGTAGAAGGAAGGAGGAAAACAGTGAAGGAAAAGGAGGTAGATATGAAGGAAGGAAAAGACTGGAGGGGTGTAAGAATTTGGAGGAAAGGAGAAGGAGTGGAGGAAAACTGGAGAGGCGGTGGAAGAGGACTAGAGGATGGAAGAAAAGAGGGAGAGGGAGGTGGAGGTAGGAGGGAGGGAAGGAGGGTTGGAGGGGAGGAGTGCAATAAAGAAAGAAGGGAGTAAAAGAAAGAGGATGGAGGGAGGAGAGAATGCTGGAGAAGAAAGGAGGAGGAGGAGGAGGAGGAGGAGGAGGAGGAGGAGGAGGAGGAGGAGGAGGAGGAGGAGGAGGAGGACACGAGAGAAGAGAAGAAAAAGAACGGGTGATTATGAAGAAAGCTTTCCTTGGTATTATTATTATTACTATTATTATTATTATTATTACTATTATTATTATTATCATCATTATTACTACTACTACTACCACCACCATCACCACCACGACAAAAACTACTACTATTACTCTTCCACCCACAATACAACTACAGCTATTCTCACTATCGTTCTCACAGACGCTGCCTCTCTCTCCCTGCCTCTTCCTGCCTCTCCCTGCCACTCTCCATCTCTCCCTGCCGCTGTTGGGTGCTTTATCGTGCACAGTTACCTCCTCCTGTGCTACCTTAGACACTTGTATTGCTGACCCGCCACTACACACACACACACACACACACACACACACACACACACACCTCTCTGCCCCTTCCTCTTCCTCTATACCTGTCCTCCCTTCTCTTCTATGCCTATCTACAGCCTTTTCCTCACACACTCTCCCTTCATCCCTTCCACTTTTCCCCTCCTTTCTTCTCTCTGTAATTGTCTTCACTCCCTCTTCCTTTCCTTCATATCTTCATTCTCCTTCTTTCTATCCTTCTTCCTCCATATCTAGTTGTATTTTCTTTTCTTACACTTTTTTCCCTCCTTCTTTCCCTTCTCTCAATACCTGTCCTAAACTCGTCCCTTCCCTCCTTCTCTTCTCTCCATTCCACACTTCCTTTCCTTCCCTTTCCTCCATGGCTCTTAAACATCCTTCCCCTCTCTTCTACTTTCTTTCTTTTTTTCCTCCATGTTGCCTCTATAATCCTTCCTTCCTTCCTCTTTCTTTCCTTCATATATGCGAACTTTCCTCCTTCTACTCTTTTCCTTCCTTTCTATCCATACCTCCATACTCGTCTTTCTTCTTTCTACTTTTCTATCACTTTTCCTCCTCCCTCTGATTTCCTTTTTCCATTTCTAATATCTCTTTTTAACCCTTCCTCTCCCCTTCTTTTCTTCCTCCTTCATTCTCTTCCATTTCCTACTTCCGTATCACTTAATTCTTTTCTTCGCCCGATTCTGTGTCAATAAGGGTGGCCCAAGATTCCAGGTTAATTTATTGTTACCT